>NW_027102720.1:130000-140000 GCF_036373705.1 Amia ocellicauda | reverse complement strand
AGGAAAGCTCCAGCGCGGAGCCCGCACCCACCGGGGAGGTGTAGCCCTGCAGGCTGAGCGCCGGGAGCCGTCGGTCAGTGAGTGCTGAAGGAAAGCTCCAGCGCGGAGCCCGCACCCACCGGGGAGGTGTAGCCCTGCAGGCTGAGCGCCGGGAGCCGTCGGTCAGTGAGTGCTGAAGGAAAGCTCCAGCGCGGAGCCCGCACCCACCGGGGAGGTGTAGCCCTGCAGGCTGAGCGCCGGGAGCCGTCGGTCGGTCGGTCGGTCAGTCAGTGAGTGAGTGAGTGTGTGTTGCGCTGGAGGAAAGCTCCAGCCCGGCGTCCGTCCCCACCGGGGAGGAGTAGGCCTGCTGACTGAGCGCTGGGAGCCGGGAGCCTTTCCTGCAGTCAGTCGGTCGGTCAGTGAGTGAGTGAGTGTGTGTGCTGAAGGGAAGCTCCAGCCCGGCGTCCGTCCCCACCGGGGAGGAGTAGGCCTGCTGACTGAGCGCTGGGAGCCGGGAGCCTTTCCTGCAGTCAGTCGGTCGGTCAGTGAGTGAGTGAGTGTGTGTTGCGCTGGAGGAAAGCTCCAGCCCGGCGTCCGTCCCCACCGGGGAGGAGTAGGCCTGCTGACTGAGCGCTGGGAGCCGGGAGCCTTTCCTGCAGTCAGTCGGTCGGTCAGTGAGTGAGTGAGTGTGTGTTGCGCTGGAGGAAAGCTCCAGCCCGGCGTCCGTCCCCACCGGGGAGTTGTGCCCGGGCCCGGGCCTCCTGCCGACGGACCGTGTGGCGCATTGTCCCGACTGCGGACTTTCTCCAGCAAAAAGGCGGAGGTGCAGTACCGCCATTTCGCCACACGAGGGACGGAATGGCACCCAACTGCCCCCTGGTGTCGAAAAAGCGCAAGGGCACCCGGGCCGGTCCGCCCCAGGCAGCGGCCGAGATGCAGCACCGGGGGCCCGGCCTGCCTGCCCTGGAGGTCAGCCTGCCAGCCCTGGAGGTCTGCCTTCCAGCCCTGGAGGACAGCCTGCCTGCCCTGGTAGCAGCACTGCCTGCCTTCCAGCCCTGGAGGTCTGCCTGTTAGCCCTGGAGGTCTGCTATCCAGCCCTGGTAGCAGCACTGCCTGCCCTGGAGGTCTGCCTGCCTGCCTTCCAGCCCTGGAGGTCTGCTATCCAGCCCTGGTAGCAGCACTGCCTGCCCTGGAGGTCTGCCTGCCTGCCCTGGAGGTCTGCCTTCCAGCCCTGGAGGACAGCCTGCCTGCCCTGGTAGCAGCACTGCCTGCCTTCCAGCCCTGGAGGTCTGCCTGTTAGCCCTGGAGGTCTGCTATCCAGCCCTGGTAGCAGCACTGCCTGCCCTGGAGGTCAGCCTGTTAGCCCTGGAGGTCTGCCTGCCTGCCCTGGTAGCAGCACTGCCTGCCTTCCAGCCCTGGAGGTCTGCCTGTTAGCCCTGGAGGTCTGCTATCCAGCCCTGGTAGCAGCACTGCCTGCCCTGGAGGTCTGCCTGCCTGCCTTCCAGCCCTGGAGGTCTGCTATCCATCCCTGGAGGTCTGCCTGCCTGCCATCCAGCCCTGGAGGTCTGCTATCCAGCCCTGGTAGCAGCACTGCCTGCCCTGGAGGTCTGCTATCCAGCCCTGGAGGACAGCCTGCCTGCCCTGGTAGCAGCACTGCCTGCCCTGGAGGTCTGCTATCCAGCCCTGGAGGACAGCCTGCCTGCCCTGGTAGCAGCACTGCCTGCCCTGGAGGTCTGCTATCCAGCCCTGGAGGACAGCCTGCCTGCCCTGGTAGCAGCACTGCCTGCCCTGGAGGTCTGCTATCCAGCCCTGGAGGACAGCCTGCCTGCCCTGGAGGTCAGCCTGTTAGCCCTGGAGGTCTGCCTGCCTGCCATCCAGCCCTGGCAGCAGCACTGCCTGCCCTGGTAGCAGCACTGCCTGCCCTGGAGGTCTGCTATCCAGCCCTGGTAGCAGCACTGCCTGCCCTGGAGGTCAGCCTGTTAGCCCTGGAGGTCTGCCTGCCTGCCCTGGTAGCAGCACTGCCTGCCTTCCAGCCCTGGAGGTCTGCCTGTTAGCCCTGGAGGTCTGCTATCCAGCCCTGGTAGCAGCACTGCCTGCCCTGGAGGTCTGCCTGCCTGCCTTCCAGCCCTGGAGGTCTGCTATCCATCCCTGGAGGTCTGCCTGCCTGCCATCCAGCCCTGGAGGTCTGCTATCCAGCCCTGGTAGCAGCACTGCCTGCCCTGGAGGTCTGCTATCCAGCCCTGGAGGACAGCCTGCCTGCCCTGGTAGCAGCACTGCCTGCCCTGGAGGTCTGCTATCCAGCCCTGGAGGACAGCCTGCCTGCCCTGGTAGCAGCACTGCCTGCCCTGGAGGTCTGCTATCCAGCCCTGGAGGACAGCCTGCCTGCCCTGGTAGCAGCACTGCCTGCCCTGGAGGTCTGCTATCCAGCCCTGGAGGACAGCCTGCCTGCCCTGGAGGTCAGCCTGTTAGCCCTGGAGGTCTGCCTGCCTGCCATCCAGCCCTGGCAGCAGCACTGCCTGCCCTGGTAGCAGCACTGCCTGCCCTGGAGGTCTGCTATCCAGCCCTGGTAGCAGCACTGCCTGCCCTGGAGGTCTGCCTGCCTGCCTGCCAGCCCTGGAGGTCTGCCTGTTAGCCCTGGAGGTCTGCTATCCAGCCCTGGAGGTCTGCTATCCAGCCCTGGTAGCAGCACTGCCTGCCCTGGAGGTCAGCCTGTTAGCCCTGGAGGTCTGCCTGCCTGCCCTGGTAGCAGCACGGCCTACCTGCCTGCCTGCCCTCGAGGTCTGCCTGCCTGCCTGCCCTGGAGGTCAGCCTTCCAGCCCTGGCAGCAGCACGGCCTACCTGCCTGCCAGCCTGCCCTCCCCAGCCACACAGCCCTGCCTGCCTGCCTGCCAGCCCTGGAGGTCTCCCTGCCAGCCCTGGAGGTCTGCCTGCCTGCCTGCCTGCCTGCCTGCCTGCCCTGGAGGTCTGCCATCCTGCCTTCCAGCCCTGGAGGTCAGCCTGCCAGCCCTGGAGGTCAGCCTGTTAGCCCTGGAGGTCTGCCTGCCTGCCTGCCTGCCTGCCCTGGAGGTCTGCCTGCCTGCCTGCCCCGGAGGTCAGCCCCAGGCAGCCGGGTGGCCTGCCTGCTGCTGCTAGGCCGCTGCCCCGAGCCGCCGACCCCATCGACAGGAACACGAGAGAGTTTACAAGCGAGAGGAGGCCACATATTCGACACCTTTCGTGCTCGTTTTAGTCTCCAGTCTGTTTTGACGTGTGTTATTCTGAATCTGCTGCTTTAACTCAAGGGATTCTGTCGCGATTGATGCCTTGTCCTTCGCTGTATGTTTGCACTGGTGTTGTAAGTCGCCCTCTGTAAGATCATCATTTATTATCTGCCAAGAAATAAAGATCATCATAATGTTCCCCAACTTTCAGCTTCTGGGGAGTTTGTTCCAGAGTGTGACGACTCTCTCTCTATCACCATCTCTCTCTCTATCTCCATCTCTCTATCACCATCTCTCTCTCTATCACCATCTCTCTCTCTATCTCTATCTCTCTATCACCATCTCTCTCTCCATCTCCATCTCTCTCTCTATCTCCATCTCTCTCTATCTCCATCTCTATCTCCATCTCTCTATCTCCACCTCTCTCTCCCTCTCCACCTCTCTCTCTCTCTATCTCTCCCTCTCTCTCACTGTGTGTGTGTGTGTGTGTGTGTGTGTGTGTGTGTGTGTGTGTGTGTGTGTGTGTGTGTGTGTGTACAGCAGTGTCCCTAGACGAGAGAGAGATCCCTAGACGGGGAAATTACTTTCAAACTGCAGTACCGAAATGTGTCCGTTAGATGGCAGCATGCACCAAGGAATGAAGGAAAGTGCAAAACAAAATGAAAAGGCACATCGCCTGGGCGAAAAATAATCGTAACAAATCAACGGGGGCATTTCTCCGAAAACTAACACCGGGGCAGTGCTCAGGGGGGTCCCACCTCGTGGCCACCCGGTTTGGGGGGCGATCGGGGCCGGTTCCGAAAATCGCTAAATCTCCCATAGCCAGCCCACGCTCCATCCGATAGAGCAATGCCGGGCGGCCGGCCGGCAACTACGGATCATAACAAATCAACGGGGGCATTTCTCCGAAAACTAACACCGGGGCAGTGCTCAGGGGGGTCCCACCTCGTGGCCACCCGGTTTGGGGGGCGATCGGGGCCGGTTCCGAAAATCGCTAAATCTCCCATAGCCAGCCCACGCTCCATCCGATAGAGCAATGCCGGGCGGCCGGCCGGCAACTACGGATCATAACAAATCAACGGGGGCATTTCTCCGAAAACTAACACCGGGGCAGTGCTCAGGGGGGTCCCACCTCGTGGCCACCCGGTTTGGGGGGCGATCGGGGCCGGTTCCGAAAATCGCTAAATCTCCCATAGCCAGCCCACGCTCCATCCGATAGAGCAATGCCGGGCGGCCGGCCGGCAACTACGGATCATAACAAATCAACGGGGGCATTTCTCCGAAAACTAACACCGGGGCAGTGCTCAGGGGGGTCCCACCTCGTGGCCACCCGGTTTGGGGGGCGATCGGGGCCGGTTCCGAAAATCGCTAAATCTCCCATAGCCAGCCCACGCTCCATCCGATAGAGCAATGCCGGGCGGCCGGCCGGCAACTACGGATCATAAGAAATCAACGGGGGCATTTCTCCGAAAACTAACACCGGGGCAGTGCTCAGGGGGGTCCCACCTCGTGGCCACCCGGTTTGGGGGGCCATCGGGGCCGGCTGAAGAATCGCCCATACTCTGCCATAGGCAGCCCACGGTCCATCCGATCAGAGCAATGCCGGGCGGCCGGCAACCTATGGATCATAACACATCAACGGAGGCATGATAAGAGCATCTTTTATTATCTGCCAAGAAATATAGACCATCACAATGTTCCCCAACTTTCAGCTTCTACCACATCGCTGGGGAGTTTATTCCACTGTGTGACTACTCTCTCTCTATCTCTCTCTCTCTCTCTCTCTCTCTCTCTCTCTCTCTCTGTGTGTGTGTGTGTGTGTGTGTGTGTGTGTGTGTGTGTGTGTGTGTGTGTGTGTGTGTGTGTGTACAGCAGTGTCTCCGGTTTTCCTTTTGGAATGCCTTGAAGCCGGGGGGGCTTTGCACTCATGAGAACATAGGGTGTCCTTGCCCTCCTTTCGCAGCCCAGGGCATTGAGAGATCCCTAGACGGGGAAATTACTTTCAAACTGCAGTACCGAAATGTGTCCGTTAGATGGTAGCATGCACCAAGGAATGAAGGAAAGTGCAAAACAAAATGAAAAGGCACATCGCCTGGGCGAAAAATAATCGTAACAAATCAACGGGGGCATTTCTCCGAAAACTAACACCGGGGCAGTGCTCAGGGGGGTCCCACCTCGTGGCCACCCGGTTTGGGGGGCGATCGGGGCCGGTTCCGAAAATCGCTAAATCTCCCATAGCCAGCCCACGCTCCATCCGATAGAGCAATGCCGGGCGGCCGGCCGGCAACTACGGATCATAACAAATCAACGGGGGCATTTCTCCGAAAACTAACACCGGGGCAGTGCTCAGGGGGGTCCCACCTCGTGGCCACCCGGTTTGGGGGGCGATCGGGGCCGGTTCCGAAAATCGCTAAATCTCCCATAGCCAGCACACGCTCCATCCGATAGAGCAATGCCGGGCGGCCGGCCGGCAACTACGGATCATAACAAATCAACGGGGGCATTTCTCCGAAAACTAACACCGGGGCAGTGCTCAGGGGGGTCCCACCTCGTGGCCACCCGGTTTGGGGGGCGATCGGGGCCGGTTCCGAAAATCGCTAAATCTCCCATAGCCAGCCCACGCTCCATCCGATAGAGCAATGCCGGGCGGCCGGCCGGCAACTACGGATCATAACAAATCAACGGGGGCATTTCTCGGAAAACTAACACCGGGGCAGTGCTCAGGGGGGTCCCACCTCGTGGCCACCCGGTTTGGGGGGCCATCGGGGCCGGTTCCGAAAATCGCTAAATCTCCCATAGCCAGCCCACGCTCCATCCGATAGAGCAATGCCGGGCGGCCGGCCGGCAACTACGGATCATAACAAATCAACGGGGGCATTTCTCCAGAAACTAACACCGGGGCAGTGCTCAGGAGGCTCCCAGCTATCAGCCACCCTATCCCGGGACCGATGGGAGCACTTTAAAATTTTCGAGTCAGGGGACCAGACGGCCGAGTGAAAAACTTTGAAAAATATTCTATCTCCTCACTCCCATTGACTTTGCATTAGGGCGACCAGGCGGCCGGCGGAAAAAAAATCATAACAAATCAACGGGGGCATTTCTCCAGAAACTAACACCGGGGCTGTGCTCAGGGGGCTCCCAGCTATCAGCCACCCTACCCTGGGACCGATGGGAGCACTTTAAAATTTTCGAGTCAGGGGACCAGACGGCCGAGTGAAAAACTTTGAAAAATATTCTATCTCCTCACTCCCATTGACTTTGCATTAGGGCGACCAGGCGGCCGGCGGAAAAAAAATCATAACAAATCAACGGGGGCATTTCTCCAGAAACTAACACCGGGGCAGTGCTCAGGAGGCTCCCAGCTATCAGCCACCCTATCCCGGGACCGATGGGAGCACTTTAAAATTTTCGAGTCAGGGGACCAGACGGCCGAGTGAAAAACTTTGAAAAATATTCTATCTCCTCACTCCCATTGACTTTGCATTAGGGCGACCAGGCGGCCGGCGGAAAAAAAATCATAACAAATCAACGGGGGCATTTCTCCAGAAACTAACACCGGGGCTGTGCTCAGGGGGCTCCCAGCTATCAGCCACCCTACCCTGGGACCGATGGGAGCACTTTAAAATTTTCGAGTCAGGGGACCAGACGGCCGAGTGAAAAACTTTGAAAAATATTCTATCTCCTCACTCCCATTGACTTTGCATTAGGGCGACCAGGCGGCCGGCGGAAAAAAAATCATAACAAATCAACGGGGGCATTTCTCCAGAAACTAACACCGGGGCAGTGCTCAGGGGGCTCCCAGCTATCAGCCACCCTACCCTGGGACCGATGGGAGCACTTTAAAATTTTCGAGTCAGGGGACCAGACGGCCGAGTGAAAAACTTTGAAAAATATTCTATCTCCTCACTCCCATTGACTTTGCATTAGGGCGACCAGGCGGCCGGCGGAAAAAAAATCATAACAAATCAACGGGGGCATTTCTCCAGAAACTAACACCGGGGCAGTGCTCAGGGGGCTCCCAGCTATCAGCCACCCTACCCTGGGACCGATGGGAGCACTTTAAAATTTTCGAGTCAGGGGACCAGACGGCCGAGTGAAAAACTTTGAAAAATATTCTATCTCCTCACTCCCATTGACTTTACATTAGGGCGACCAGGCGGCCGGCGGAAAAAAAATCATAACAAATCAACGGGGGCATTTCTCCAGAAACTAACACCGGGGCTGTGCTCAGGGGGCTCCCAGCTATCAGCCCCCCGGGTCTGGGGGCATTGTTTTTCTTTTTAATCATTTTGAGCATTTCCCCCAGTTTAGAGATGTGTGCCCCTAGACAACCCATTGAGAATAACTATGAAATGTTCTGAAGTTTTGATTTTCAAATGTCGGTGAAAATTGAAAAACGTCATATATTCTTCAAAGGAAGCATGGGGCGATGGTAGGGAGAGTCCCCGCAGCGTGCCTCGGCAGCGATGGGAGCGTTTTCGATGTCCCCGTCCCCCCCCATAGGGATAGAAGGGGAGTTAGGTGACCAGGCGTCCCGGGTCCCAAAAATCGAAAAATTAATATAGAATGCTTTTTAATCCATAAATAAAGTAGGGGGCAGTCCTGGTGAGAGTCCCAGCCACAGCCCCAGTGTGTTTTGGAGTCGTTTGTGGCCGGGTGAAAAACTTTGAAAAATTTTCTATCTCCTCACTCCCATTGACTTTGCATTAGGGCGACCAGGCGGCCGGCGGAAAAAAAATCATAACAAATCAACGGGGGCATTTCTCCGAAAACTAACACCGGGGCAGTGCTCAGGGGGCTCCCAGCTATCAGCCACCCTATCCCGGGACCGATGGGAGCACTTTAAAATTTTCGAGTTAGGGGACCAGGCGGCCGAGTGAAAAACTTTGAAAAATTTTCTATCTCCTCACTCCCATTGACTTTGCATTAGGGCGACCAGGCGGCCGGCGGAAAAAAAATCATAACAAATCAACGGAGGCATTTCTCCGAAAACTAACACCGGGGCAGTGCTCAGGGGGCTCCCAGCTATCAGCCACCCTATCCCGGGACCGATGGGAGCACTTTAAAATTTTCGAGTTAGGGGACCAGGCGGCCGAGTGAAAAACTTAGAAAAATTTTCTATCTCCCCTAGGTGACCAGGCAGCCGGAGCTGATTTTTCTGACCCCTAAAACAATTATTAAAAGGTATTTTTTCGCCAAACTAAGACTTTTAAAATTCAAATAGGATGATTATCTACTGCCCCAGTGGGTTTTTGAACAATTTTAAGCCTTTTTGACAGTTTTCATTTTTCCCCCATTGACTTCAATGGGAGTTAGGTGACCAGTCCTCCGACTTTTGAACCTCTCCTGGGGGGGCTGTGAGCCCCCGATTTCTTTGCAAAGCACGTCATTCGATTCGTCTCAGTCCCCTCTATATACCCCGTGTGTTTGTTTTCTCGAAAAAACCCCGGAACACGGTTTTTTAGGGGGGGTACTTCGGAGCCATTTGGGGGGGGGTAAACGACATTTCCCGAAATTAATTTTGACACAGCCTTCCTCAGAATCGCTTTTCCAACAAAATGCTTTTTATTTCGAGTCTCTACGATGTTCCTAAGTGGTCGAAACCACTTTTGGACAGTTTTTACACCAAACGGCTCGGGCGCACAGCGGGCCGTGTGCCGATGGGCGGTTCTCGCGGGTCTTAGGCGGGGCTAGGCTGCTCGCGGCGGGCAAGGGAGTGCCGTGTGCAGCCGCCACAGTGTTCCAGGCTGTCAGCATTTCTCTACGGTGCCGGGGGAAATACAGGAACTGGGTTTTTGAAGACACTTAGTGCAATGAGAGAGGTCAAAACTGAGCTAAGGGCACTTGCTGGAGGAAAGTGGCTGGGCCCCGCTAGCTCTTTTACGGACACTTTCTGGACTTGGCCCGGGATTTTCAGACGGTTCTTTGCGACTGTCTGATCATCCAGCGAAATGCAAGGGGGGAACGGTCCCGGCCGCACCCCGCGTTTCAGGCCTCGTCGGCGGCCCGCTCCGGCGGCTGCGCCCGCTAAGTCTTCGCGGCCCGCCGTGGAGAGTGTGTATGCTGCCCGCCCCAGACGTTCACCCCAAGGGCTTGCGGGCCTTTAAGGGTCTGTCTTTCGGGGTTTCACGGGCTCTGACCTCACCTCCCTGTGGTTCCCGACCGGGGTGTATGTATGCTGCCCGCCCCAGACGTTCACCCCAAGGGCTTGCGGGCCTTTAAGGGTCTGTCTTTCGGGGTTTCACGGGCTCTGACATCTCCCCGGTGGTTCCCACGGAACGGACATATGTATGCTGCCCGCCCCCGGCAGGAACCCCAAGGGCTTGCGGGCCTTTAAGGGTGAGTGCGGGGGGCGTACGGGCTCTGACATATCTCCGGTGGCTCCCACGGAACGGACATATGTATGCTGCCCGCCCCCGGCAGGAACCCCAAGGGCTGTCCCGGCCTTTAAGGGTGAGTGCGGGGGGCGTACGGGCTCTGACATATCTCCGGTGGCTCCCACGGAACGGACATATGTATGCTGCCCGCCCCCGGCAGGAACCCCAAGGGCTGTCCCGGCCTTTAAGGGTGAGTGCGGGGGGCGTACGGGCTCTGACATATCTCCGGTGGCTGCCACGAGACGGAATATGTATGCTGCCCGCCCCCGGCAGGAACCCCAAGGGCTGTCCCGGCCTTTAAGGGTGAGTGCGGGGGGCGTACGGGCTCTGACATATAACCTCCGTGTTGCGCGACAGGCCGTCTTTGCCCCCGGCTGCGGACACACACACACACACACACACACATAAAACAACCAGCACTGATCGATGGGCCATCTTGGTCCG
>NW_027102720.1:110000-120000 GCF_036373705.1 Amia ocellicauda | reverse complement strand
TCTGCCTTCCAGCCCTGGAGGACAGCCTGCCTGCCCTGGTAGCAGCACTGCCTGCCTTCCAGCCCTGGAGGTCTGCCTGTTAGCCCTGGAGGTCTGCTATCCAGCCCTGGTAGCAGCACTGCCTGCCCTGGAGGTCAGCCTGTTAGCCCTGGAGGTCTGCCTGCCTGCCCTGGTAGCAGCACTGCCTGCCTTCCAGCCCTGGAGGTCTGCCTGTTAGCCCTGGAGGTCTGCTATCCAGCCCTGGTAGCAGCACTGCCTGCCCTGGAGGTCTGCCTGCCTGCCTTCCAGCCCTGGAGGTCTGCTATCCATCCCTGGAGGTCTGCCTGCCTGCCATCCAGCCCTGGAGGTCTGCTATCCAGCCCTGGTAGCAGCACTGCCTGCCCTGGAGGTCTGCTATCCAGCCCTGGAGGACAGCCTGCCTGCCCTGGTAGCAGCACTGCCTGCCCTGGAGGTCTGCTATCCAGCCCTGGAGGACAGCCTGCCTGCCCTGGTAGCAGCACTGCCTGCCCTGGAGGTCTGCTATCCAGCCCTGGAGGACAGCCTGCCTGCCCTGGTAGCAGCACTGCCTGCCCTGGAGGTCTGCTATCCAGCCCTGGAGGACAGCCTGCCTGCCCTGGAGGTCAGCCTGTTAGCCCTGGAGGTCTGCCTGCCTGCCATCCAGCCCTGGCAGCAGCACTGCCTGCCCTGGTAGCAGCACTGCCTGCCCTGGAGGTCTGCTATCCAGCCCTGGTAGCAGCACTGCCTGCCCTGGAGGTCTGCCTGCCTGCCTGCCAGCCCTGGAGGTCTGCCTGTTAGCCCTGGAGGTCTGCTATCCAGCCCTGGAGGTCTGCTATCCAGCCCTGGTAGCAGCACTGCCTGCCCTGGAGGTCTGCCTGCCTGCCCTGGAGGTCTGCTATCCAGCCCTGGTAGCAGCACTGCCAGCCCTGGAGGTCTGCCTTCCAGCCCTGGAGGACAGCCTGCCTGCCCTGGTAGCAGCACTGCCTGCCTTCCAGCCCTGGAGGTCTGCCTGTTAGCCCTGGAGGTCTGCTATCCAGCCCTGGTAGCAGCACTGCCTGCCCTGGAGGTCTGCCTGCCTGCCTTCCAGCCCTGGAGGTCTGCTATCCAGCCCTGGTAGCAGCACTGCCTGCCCTGGAGGTCTGCCTGCCTGCCCTGGAGGTCTGCCTTCCAGCCCTGGAGGACAGCCTGCCTGCCCTGGTAGCAGCACTGCCTGCCTTCCAGCCCTGGAGGTCTGCCTGTTAGCCCTGGAGGTCTGCTATCCAGCCCTGGTAGCAGCACTGCCTGCCCTGGAGGTCTGCCTGCCTGCCTTCCAGCCCTGGAGGTCTGCTATCCAGCCCTGGTAGCAGCACTGCCTGCCCTGGTAGCAGCACTGCCTGCCCTGGAGGTCTGCTATCCAGCCCTGGAGGACAGCCTGCCTGCCCTGGTAGCAGCACTGCCTGCCCTGGAGGTCTGCTATCCAGCCCTGGAGGACAGCCTGCCTGCCCTGGTAGCAGCACTGCCTGCCCTGGAGGTCTGCTATCCAGCCCTGGAGGACAGCCTGCCTGCCCTGGAGGTCAGCCTGTTAGCCCTGGAGGTCTGCCTGCCTGCCATCCAGCCCTGGCAGCAGCACTGCCTGCCCTGGTAGCAGCACTGCCTGCCCTGGAGGTCTGCTATCCAGCCCTGGTAGCAGCACTGCCTGCCCTGGAGGTCTGCCTGCCTGCCTGCCAGCCCTGGAGGTCTGCCTGTTAGCCCTGGAGGTCTGCTATCCAGCCCTGGAGGTCTGCTATCCAGCCCTGGTAGCAGCACTGCCTGCCCTGGAGGTCAGCCTGTTAGCCCTGGAGGTCTGCCTGCCTGCCCTGGTAGCAGCACGGCCTACCTGCCTGCCTGCCCTCGAGGTCTGCCTGCCTGCCTGCCCTGGAGGTCAGCCTTCCAGCCCTGGCAGCAGCACGGCCTACCTGCCTGCCAGCCTGCCCTCCCCAGCCACACAGCCCTGCCTGCCTGCCTGCCAGCCCTGGAGGTCTCCCTGCCAGCCCTGGAGGTCTGCCTGCCTGCCTGCCTGCCTGCCTGCCTGCCCTGGAGGTCTGCCATCCTGCCTTCCAGCCCTGGAGGTCAGCCTGCCAGCCCTGGAGGTCTGCCTGTTAGCCCTGGAGGTCAGCCTGTTAGCCCTGGAGGTCTGCCTGCCTGCCCTGGCAGCAGCACTGCCTGCCCTGGAGGTCTGCTATCCAGCCCTGGAGGACAGCCTGCCTGCCCTGGTAGCAGCACTGCCTGCCCTGGTAGCAGCACTGCCTGCCCTGGAGGTCTGCTATCCAGCCCTGGTAGCAGCACTGCCTGCCCTGGAGGTCTGCTATCCAGCCCTGGAGGACAGCCTGCCTGCCCTGGTAGCAGCACTGCCTGCCCTGGAGGTCTGCTATCCAGCCCTGGAGGACAGCCTGCCTGCCCTGGTAGCAGCACTGCCAGCCCTGGAGGTCTGCCTGTTAGCCCTGGAGGTCTGCTATCCAGCCCTGGAGGTCAGCTATCCAGCCCTGGAGGTCTGCTATCCAGCCCTGGAGGTCTGCCTGCCTGCCTGCCTGCCCTGGAGGTCAGCCTGCCAGCCCTGGAGGTCTGCCTGTTAGCCCTGGAGGTCTGCTATCCAGCCCTGGTAGCAGCACTGCCTGCCCTGGAGGTCTGCCTGCCTGCCCTGGAGGTCTGCCTTCCAGCCCTGGAGGTCTGCTATCCAGCCCTGGTAGCAGCACTGCCTGCCCTGGAGGTCTGCCTGCCTGCCTTCCAGCCCTGGAGGTCTGCTATCCAGCCCTGGTAGCAGCACTGCCTGCCCTGGAGGTCTGCCTGCCTGCCCTGGAGGTCTGCCTTCCAGCCCTGGAGGACAGCCTGCCTGCCCTGGTAGCAGCACTGCCTGCCTTCCAGCCCTGGAGGTCTGCCTGTTAGCCCTGGAGGTCTGCTATCCAGCCCTGGTAGCAGCACTGCCTGCCCTGGAGGTCTGCCTGCCTGCCCTGGAGGTCTGCCTGTTAGCCCTGGAGGTCAGCCTGTTAGCCCTGGAGGTCTGCTATCCAGCCCTGGAGGTCAGCTATCCAGCCCTGGAGGTCTGCCTGCCTGCCCTGGAGGTCTGCCTGTTAGCCCTGGAGGTCTGCTATCCAGCCCTGGAGGTCTGCTATCCAGCCCTGGTAGCAGCACTGCCAGCCCTGGAGGTCTGCCTGTTAGCCCTGGAGGTCTGCTATCCAGCCCTGGTAGCAGCACTGCCTGCCCTGGAGGTCTGCCTGCCTGCCCTGGAGGTCTGCCTGTTAGCCCTGGAGGTCAGCCTGTTAGCCCTGGAGGTCTGCTATCCAGCCCTGGAGGTCAGCTATCCAGCCCTGGAGGTCTGCCTGCCTGCCTGCCTGCCCTGGAGGTCAGCCTGCCAGCCCTGGAGGTCTGCCTGTTAGCCCTGGAGGTCTGCTATCCAGCCCTGGAGGTCTGCTATCCAGCCCTGGTAGCAGCACTGCCAGCCCTGGAGGTCTGCCTGTTAGCCCTGGAGGTCTGCTATCCAGCCCTGGTAGCAGCACTGCCTGCCCTGGAGGTCTGCCTGCCTGCCTTCCAGCCCTGGAGGTCTGCTATCCAGCCCTGGTAGCAGCACTGCCTGCCCTGGAGGTCTGCCTGTTAGCCCTGGAGGTCTGCTATCCAGCCCTGGAGGTCTGCTATCCAGCCCTGGTAGCAGCACTGCCTGCCCTGGAGGTCTGCCTGTTAGCCCTGGAGGACAGCCTGCCTGCCCTGGTAGCAGCACTGCCTGCCTTCCAGCCCTGGAGGTCTGCCTGTTAGCCCTGGAGGTCTGCTATCCAGCCCTGGTAGCAGCACTGCCTGCCCTGGAGGTCTGCCTGCCTGCCTTCCAGCCCTGGAGGTCTGCTATCCATCCCTGGAGGTCTGCCTGCCTGCCATCCAGCCCTGGAGGACAGCCTGCCTGCCCTGGTAGCAGCACTGCCTGCCCTGGAGGTCTGCTATCCAGCCCTGGAGGACAGCCTGCCTGCCCTGGTAGCAGCACTGCCTGCCCTGGAGGTCTGCTATCCAGCCCTGGAGGACAGCCTGCCTGCCCTGGTAGCAGCACTGCCTGCCCTGGAGGTCAGCCTGTTAGCCCTGGAGGTCTGCCTGCCTGCCCTGGAGGTCAGCCTGTTAGCCCTGGAGGTCTGCCTGCCTGCCATCCAGCCCTGGCAGCAGCACTGCCTGCCCTGGTAGCAGCACTGCCTGCCCTGGAGGTCTGCTATCCAGCCCTGGTAGCAGCACTGCCTGCCCTGGAGGTCTGCTATCCAGCCCTGGAGGACAGCCTGCCTGCCCTGGTAGCAGCACTGCCTGCCCTGGAGGTCTGCTATCCAGCCCTGGAGGTCTGCTATCCAGCCCTGGTAGCAGCACTGCCTGCCCTGGAGGTCAGCCTGTTAGCCCTGGAGGTCTGCCTGCCTGCCCTGGTAGCAGCACGGCCTACCTGCCTGCCTGCCCTCGAGGTCTGCCTGCCTGCCTGCCCTGGAGGTCAGCCTTCCAGCCCTGGCAGCAGCACGGCCTACCTGCCTGCCAGCCTGCCCTCCCCAGCCACACAGCCCTGCCTGCCTGCCTGCCAGCCCTGGAGGTCTCCCTGCCAGCCCTGGAGGTCTGCCTGCCTGCCTGCCTGCCTGCCTGCCTGCCCTGGAGGTCTGCCATCCTGCCTTCCAGCCCTGGAGGTCAGCCTGCCAGCCCTGGAGGTCAGCCTGTTAGCCCTGGAGGTCTGCCTGCCTGCCTGCCTGCCTGCCCTGGAGGTCAGCCTGCCAGCCCTGGAGGTCTGCCTGCCTGCCTGCCTGCCCTGGAGGTCAGCCTGCCAGCCCTGGCAGCAGCACGGCCTACCTGCCTGCCTGCCCTGGAGGTCTGCCTGCCTGCCTGCCCTGGAGGTCAGCCTTCCAGCCCTGGCAGCAGCACGGCCTACCTGCCTGCCAGCCTGCCCTCCCCAGCCACACAGCCCTGCCTGCCTGCCTGCCAGCCCTGGAGGTCTCCCTGCCAGCCCTGGAGGTCTGCCTGCCTGCCTGCCTGCCTGCCTGCCTGCCCTGGAGGTCTGCCATCCTGCCTTCCAGCCCTGGAGGTCAGCCTGCCAGCCCTGGAGGTCAGCCTGTTAGCCCTGGAGGTCTGCCTGCCTGCCTGCCTGCCTGCCCTGGAGGTCTGCCTGCCTGCCTGCCCCGGAGGTCAGCCCCAGGCAGCCGGGTGGCCTGCCTGCTGCTGCTAGGCCGCTGCCCCGAGCCGCCGACCCCATCGACAGGAACACGAGAGAGTTTACAAGCGAGAGGAGGCCACATATTCGACACCTTTCGTGCTCGTTTTAGTCTCCAGTCTGTTTTGACGTGTGTTATTCTGAATCTGCTGCTTTAACTCAAGGGATTCTGTCGCGATTGATGCCTTGTCCTTCGCTGTATGTTTGCACTGGTGTTGTAAGTCGCCCTCTGTAAGATCATCATTTATTATCTGCCAAGAAATAAAGATCATCATAATGTTCCCCAACTTTCAGCTTCTGGGGAGTTTGTTCCAGAGTGTGACGACTCTCTCTCTATCACCATCTCTCTCTCTATCTCCATCTCTCTATCACCATCTCTCTCTCTATCACCATCTCTCTCTCTATCTCTATCTCTCTATCACCATCTCTCTCTCCATCTCCATCTCTCTCTCTATCTCCATCTCTCTCTATCTCCATCTCTATCTCCATCTCTCTATCTCCACCTCTCTCTCCCTCTCCACCTCTCTCTCTCTCTATCTCTCCCTCTCTCTCACTGTGTGTGTGTGTGTGTGTGTGTGTGTGTGTGTGTGTGTGTGTGTGTGTGTGTGTGTGTGTGTGTACAGCAGTGTCCCTAGACGAGAGAGAGATCCCTAGACGGGGAAATTACTTTCAAACTGCAGTACCGAAATGTGTCCGTTAGATGGCAGCATGCACCAAGGAATGAAGGAAAGTGCAAAACAAAATGAAAAGGCACATCGCCTGGGCGAAAAATAATCGTAACAAATCAACGGGGGCATTTCTCCGAAAACTAACACCGGGGCAGTGCTCAGGGGGGTCCCACCTCGTGGCCACCCGGTTTGGGGGGCGATCGGGGCCGGTTCCGAAAATCGCTAAATCTCCCATAGCCAGCCCACGCTCCATCCGATAGAGCAATGCCGGGCGGCCGGCCGGCAACTACGGATCATAACAAATCAACGGGGGCATTTCTCCGAAAACTAACACCGGGGCAGTGCTCAGGGGGGTCCCACCTCGTGGCCACCCGGTTTGGGGGGCGATCGGGGCCGGTTCCGAAAATCGCTAAATCTCCCATAGCCAGCCCACGCTCCATCCGATAGAGCAATGCCGGGCGGCCGGCCGGCAACTACGGATCATAACAAATCAACGGGGGCATTTCTCCGAAAACTAACACCGGGGCAGTGCTCAGGGGGGTCCCACCTCGTGGCCACCCGGTTTGGGGGGCGATCGGGGCCGGTTCCGAAAATCGCTAAATCTCCCATAGCCAGCCCACGCTCCATCCGATAGAGCAATGCCGGGCGGCCGGCCGGCAACTACGGATCATAACAAATCAACGGGGGCATTTCTCCGAAAACTAACACCGGGGCAGTGCTCAGGGGGGTCCCACCTCGTGGCCACCCGGTTTGGGGGGCGATCGGGGCCGGTTCCGAAAATCGCTAAATCTCCCATAGCCAGCACACGCTCCATCCGATAGAGCAATGCCGGGCGGCCGGCCGGCAACTACGGATCATAACAAATCAACGGGGGCATTTCTCCGAAAACTAACACCGGGGCAGTGCTCAGGGGGGTCCCACCTCGTGGCCACCCGGTTTGGGGGGCGATCGGGGCCGGTTCCGAAAATCGCTAAATCTCCCATAGCCAGCCCACGCTCCATCCGATAGAGCAATGCCGGGCGGCCGGCCGGCAACTACGGATCATAACAAATCAACGGGGGCATTTCTCGGAAAACTAACACCGGGGCAGTGCTCAGGGGGGTCCCACCTCGTGGCCACCCGGTTTGGGGGGCCATCGGGGCCGGTTCCGAAAATCGCTAAATCTCCCATAGCCAGCCCACGCTCCATCCGATAGAGCAATGCCGGGCGGCCGGCCGGCAACTACGGATCATAACAAATCAACGGGGGCATTTCTCCAGAAACTAACACCGGGGCAGTGCTCAGGAGGCTCCCAGCTATCAGCCACCCTATCCCGGGACCGATGGGAGCACTTTAAAATTTTCGAGTCAGGGGACCAGACGGCCGAGTGAAAAACTTTGAAAAATATTCTATCTCCTCACTCCCATTGACTTTGCATTAGGGCGACCAGGCGGCCGGCGGAAAAAAAATCATAACAAATCAACGGGGGCATTTCTCCAGAAACTAACACCGGGGCTGTGCTCAGGGGGCTCCCAGCTATCAGCCACCCTACCCTGGGACCGATGGGAGCACTTTAAAATTTTCGAGTCAGGGGACCAGACGGCCGAGTGAAAAACTTTGAAAAATATTCTATCTCCTCACTCCCATTGACTTTGCATTAGGGCGACCAGGCGGCCGGCGGAAAAAAAATCATAACAAATCAACGGGGGCATTTCTCCAGAAACTAACACCGGGGCAGTGCTCAGGAGGCTCCCAGCTATCAGCCACCCTATCCCGGGACCGATGGGAGCACTTTAAAATTTTCGAGTCAGGGGACCAGACGGCCGAGTGAAAAACTTTGAAAAATATTCTATCTCCTCACTCCCATTGACTTTGCATTAGGGCGACCAGGCGGCCGGCGGAAAAAAAATCATAACAAATCAACGGGGGCATTTCTCCAGAAACTAACACCGGGGCTGTGCTCAGGGGGCTCCCAGCTATCAGCCACCCTACCCTGGGACCGATGGGAGCACTTTAAAATTTTCGAGTCAGGGGACCAGACGGCCGAGTGAAAAACTTTGAAAAATATTCTATCTCCTCACTCCCATTGACTTTGCATTAGGGCGACCAGGCGGCCGGCGGAAAAAAAATCATAACAAATCAACGGGGGCATTTCTCCAGAAACTAACACCGGGGCAGTGCTCAGGGGGCTCCCAGCTATCAGCCACCCTACCCTGGGACCGATGGGAGCACTTTAAAATTTTCGAGTCAGGGGACCAGACGGCCGAGTGAAAAACTTTGAAAAATATTCTATCTCCTCACTCCCATTGACTTTGCATTAGGGCGACCAGGCGGCCGGCGGAAAAAAAATCATAACAAATCAACGGGGGCATTTCTCCAGAAACTAACACCGGGGCTGTGCTCAGGGGGCTCCCAGCTATCAGCCACCCTACCCTGGGACCGATGGGAGCACTTTAAAATTTTCGAGTCAGGGGACCAGACGGCCGAGTGAAAAACTTTGAAAAATATTCTATCTCCTCACTCCCATTGACTTTGCATTAGGGCGACCAGGCGGCCGGCGGAAAAAAAATCATAACAAATCAACGGGGGCATTTCTCCAGAAACTAACACCGGGGCAGTGCTCAGGGGGCTCCCAGCTATCAGCCACCCTACCCTGGGACCGATGGGAGCACTTTAAAATTTTCGAGTCAGGGGACCAGACGGCCGAGTGAAAAACTTTGAAAAATATTCTATCTCCTCACTCCCATTGACTTTGCATTAGGGCGACCAGGCGGCCGGCGGAAAAAAAATCATAACAAATCAACGGGGGCATTTCTCCAGAAACTAACACCGGGGCAGTGCTCAGGGGGCTCCCAGCTATCAGCCACCCTACCCTGGGACCGATGGGAGCACTTTAAAATTTTCGAGTCAGGGGACCAGACGGCCGAGTGAAAAACTTTGAAAAATATTCTATCTCCTCACTCCCATTGACTTTACATTAGGGCGACCAGGCGGCCGGCGGAAAAAAAATCATAACAAATCAACGGGGGCATTTCTCCAGAAACTAACACCGGGGCTGTGCTCAGGGGGCTCCCAGCTATCAGCCCCCCGGGTCTGGGGGCATTGTTTTTCTTTTTAATCATTTTGAGCATTTCCCCCAGTTTAGAGATGTGTGCCCCTAGACAACCCATTGAGAATAACTATGAAATGTTCTGAAGTTTTGATTTTCAAATGTCGGTGAAAATTGAAAAACGTCATATATTCTTCAAAGGAAGCATGGGGCGATGGTAGGGAGAGTCCCCGCAGCGTGCCTCGGCAGCGATGGGAGCGTTTTCGATGTCCCCGTCCCCCCCCATAGGGATAGAAGGGGAGTTAGGTGACCAGGCGTCCCGGGTCCCAAAAATCGAAAAATTAATATAGAATGCTTTTTAATCCATAAATAAAGTAGGGGGCAGTCCTGGTGAGAGTCCCAGCCACAGCCCCAGTGTGTTTTGGAGTCGTTTGTGGCCGGGTGAAAAACTTTGAAAAATTTTCTATCTCCTCACTCCCATTGACTTTGCATTAGGGCGACCAGGCGGCCGGCGGAAAAAAAATCATAACAAATCAACGGGGGCATTTCTCCGAAAACTAACACCGGGGCAGTGCTCAGGGGGCTCCCAGCTATCAGCCACCCTATCCCGGGACCGATGGGAGCACTTTAAAATTTTCGAGTTAGGGGACCAGGCGGCCGAGTGAAAAACTTTGAAAAATTTTCTATCTCCTCACTCCCATTGACTTTGCATTAGGGCGACCAGGCGGCCGGCGGAAAAAAAATCATAACAAATCAACGGAGGCATTTCTCCGAAAACTAACACCGGGGCAGTGCTCAGGGGGCTCCCAGCTATCAGCCACCCTATCCCGGGACCGATGGGAGCACTTTAAAATTTTCGAGTTAGGGGACCAGGCGGCCGAGTGAAAAACTTAGAAAAATTTTCTATCTCCCCTAGGTGACCAGGCAGCCGGAGCTGATTTTTCTGACCCCTAAAACAATTATTAAAAGGTATTTTTTCGCCAAACTAAGACTTTTAAAATTCAAATAGGATGATTATCTACTGCCCCAGTGGGTTTTTGAACAATTTTAAGCCTTTTTGACAGTTTTCATTTTTCCCCCATTGACTTCAATGGGAGTTAGGTGACCAGTCCTCCGACTTTTGAACCTCTCCTGGGG
>NW_027102720.1:55000-100000 GCF_036373705.1 Amia ocellicauda | reverse complement strand
GAGTGCTGAAGGAAAGCTCCAGCGCGGAGCCCGCACCCACCGGGGAGGTGTAGCCCTGCAGGCTGAGCGCCGGGAGCCGTCGGTCAGTGAGTGCTGAAGGAAAGCTCCAGCGCGGAGCCCGCACCCACCGGGGAGGTGTAGCCCTGCAGGCTGAGCGCCGGGAGCCGTCGGTCAGTGAGTGCTGAAGGAAAGCTCCAGCGCGGAGCCCGCACCCACCGGGGAGGTGTAGCCCTGCAGGCTGAGCGCCGGGAGCCGTCGGTCAGTGAGTGCTGAAGGAAAGCTCCAGCGCGGAGCCCGCACCCACCGGGGAGGTGTAGCCCTGCAGGCTGAGCGCCGGGAGCCGTCGGTCAGTGAGTGCTGAAGGAAAGCTCCAGCGCGGAGCCCGCACCCACCGGGGAGGTGTAGCCCTGCAGGCTGAGCGCCGGGAGCCGTCGGTCAGTGAGTGCTGAAGGAAAGCTCCAGCGCGGAGCCCGCACCCACCGGGGAGGTGTAGCCCTGCAGGCTGAGCGCCGGGAGCCGTCGGTCGGTCGGTCGGTCAGTCAGTGAGTGAGTGAGTGTGTGTTGCGCTGGAGGAAAGCTCCAGCCCGGCGTCCGTCCCCACCGGGGAGGAGTAGGCCTGCTGACTGAGCGCTGGGAGCCGGGAGCCTTTCCTGCAGTCAGTCGGTCGGTCAGTGAGTGAGTGAGTGTGTGTGCTGAAGGGAAGCTCCAGCCCGGCGTCCGTCCCCACCGGGGAGGAGTAGGCCTGCTGACTGAGCGCTGGGAGCCGGGAGCCTTTCCTGCAGTCAGTCGGTCGGTCAGTGAGTGAGTGAGTGTGTGTTGCGCTGGAGGAAAGCTCCAGCCCGGCGTCCGTCCCCACCGGGGAGGAGTAGGCCTGCTGACTGAGCGCTGGGAGCCGGGAGCCTTTCCTGCAGTCAGTCGGTCGGTCAGTGAGTGAGTGAGTGTGTGTTGCGCTGGAGGAAAGCTCCAGCCCGGCGTCCGTCCCCACCGGGGAGTTGTGCCCGGGCCCGGGCCTCCTGCCGACGGACCGTGTGGCGCATTGTCCCGACTGCGGACTTTCTCCAGCAAAAAGGCGGAGGTGCAGTACCGCCATTTCGCCACACGAGGGACGGAATGGCACCCAACTGCCCCCTGGTGTCGAAAAAGCGCAAGGGCACCCGGGCCGGTCCGCCCCAGGCAGCGGCCGAGATGCAGCACCGGGGGCCCGGCCTGCCTGCCCTGGAGGTCAGCCTGCCAGCCCTGGAGGTCTGCCTTCCAGCCCTGGAGGACAGCCTGCCTGCCCTGGTAGCAGCACTGCCTGCCTTCCAGCCCTGGAGGTCTGCCTGTTAGCCCTGGAGGTCTGCTATCCAGCCCTGGTAGCAGCACTGCCTGCCCTGGAGGTCTGCCTGCCTGCCTTCCAGCCCTGGAGGTCTGCTATCCAGCCCTGGTAGCAGCACTGCCTGCCCTGGAGGTCTGCCTGCCTGCCCTGGAGGTCTGCCTTCCAGCCCTGGAGGACAGCCTGCCTGCCCTGGTAGCAGCACTGCCTGCCTTCCAGCCCTGGAGGTCTGCCTGTTAGCCCTGGAGGTCTGCTATCCAGCCCTGGTAGCAGCACTGCCTGCCCTGGAGGTCAGCCTGTTAGCCCTGGAGGTCTGCCTGCCTGCCCTGGTAGCAGCACTGCCTGCCTTCCAGCCCTGGAGGTCTGCCTGTTAGCCCTGGAGGTCTGCTATCCAGCCCTGGTAGCAGCACTGCCTGCCCTGGAGGTCTGCCTGCCTGCCTTCCAGCCCTGGAGGTCTGCTATCCATCCCTGGAGGTCTGCCTGCCTGCCATCCAGCCCTGGAGGTCTGCTATCCAGCCCTGGTAGCAGCACTGCCTGCCCTGGAGGTCTGCTATCCAGCCCTGGAGGACAGCCTGCCTGCCCTGGTAGCAGCACTGCCTGCCCTGGAGGTCTGCTATCCAGCCCTGGAGGACAGCCTGCCTGCCCTGGTAGCAGCACTGCCTGCCCTGGAGGTCTGCTATCCAGCCCTGGAGGACAGCCTGCCTGCCCTGGTAGCAGCACTGCCTGCCCTGGAGGTCTGCTATCCAGCCCTGGAGGACAGCCTGCCTGCCCTGGAGGTCAGCCTGTTAGCCCTGGAGGTCTGCCTGCCTGCCATCCAGCCCTGGCAGCAGCACTGCCTGCCCTGGTAGCAGCACTGCCTGCCCTGGAGGTCTGCTATCCAGCCCTGGTAGCAGCACTGCCTGCCCTGGAGGTCTGCCTGCCTGCCTGCCAGCCCTGGAGGTCTGCCTGTTAGCCCTGGAGGTCTGCTATCCAGCCCTGGAGGTCTGCTATCCAGCCCTGGTAGCAGCACTGCCTGCCCTGGAGGTCTGCCTGCCTGCCCTGGAGGTCTGCTATCCAGCCCTGGTAGCAGCACTGCCAGCCCTGGAGGTCTGCCTTCCAGCCCTGGAGGACAGCCTGCCTGCCCTGGTAGCAGCACTGCCTGCCTTCCAGCCCTGGAGGTCTGCCTGTTAGCCCTGGAGGTCTGCTATCCAGCCCTGGTAGCAGCACTGCCTGCCCTGGAGGTCTGCCTGCCTGCCTTCCAGCCCTGGAGGTCTGCTATCCAGCCCTGGTAGCAGCACTGCCTGCCCTGGAGGTCTGCCTGCCTGCCCTGGAGGTCTGCCTTCCAGCCCTGGAGGACAGCCTGCCTGCCCTGGTAGCAGCACTGCCTGCCTTCCAGCCCTGGAGGTCTGCCTGTTAGCCCTGGAGGTCTGCTATCCAGCCCTGGTAGCAGCACTGCCTGCCCTGGAGGTCTGCCTGCCTGCCTTCCAGCCCTGGAGGTCTGCTATCCAGCCCTGGTAGCAGCACTGCCTGCCCTGGAGGTCTGCCTGCCTGCCCTGGAGGTCTGCCTTCCAGCCCTGGAGGACAGCCTGCCTGCCCTGGTAGCAGCACTGCCTGCCTTCCAGCCCTGGAGGTCTGCCTGTTAGCCCTGGAGGTCTGCTATCCAGCCCTGGTAGCAGCACTGCCTGCCCTGGAGGTCAGCCTGTTAGCCCTGGAGGTCTGCCTGCCTGCCCTGGTAGCAGCACTGCCTGCCTTCCAGCCCTGGAGGTCTGCCTGTTAGCCCTGGAGGTCTGCTATCCAGCCCTGGTAGCAGCACTGCCTGCCCTGGAGGTCTGCCTGCCTGCCTTCCAGCCCTGGAGGTCTGCTATCCATCCCTGGAGGTCTGCCTGCCTGCCATCCAGCCCTGGAGGTCTGCTATCCAGCCCTGGTAGCAGCACTGCCTGCCCTGGAGGTCTGCTATCCAGCCCTGGAGGACAGCCTGCCTGCCCTGGTAGCAGCACTGCCTGCCCTGGAGGTCTGCTATCCAGCCCTGGAGGACAGCCTGCCTGCCCTGGTAGCAGCACTGCCTGCCCTGGAGGTCTGCTATCCAGCCCTGGAGGACAGCCTGCCTGCCCTGGTAGCAGCACTGCCTGCCCTGGAGGTCTGCTATCCAGCCCTGGAGGACAGCCTGCCTGCCCTGGAGGTCAGCCTGTTAGCCCTGGAGGTCTGCCTGCCTGCCATCCAGCCCTGGCAGCAGCACTGCCTGCCCTGGTAGCAGCACTGCCTGCCCTGGAGGTCTGCTATCCAGCCCTGGTAGCAGCACTGCCTGCCCTGGAGGTCTGCCTGCCTGCCTGCCAGCCCTGGAGGTCTGCCTGTTAGCCCTGGAGGTCTGCTATCCAGCCCTGGAGGTCTGCTATCCAGCCCTGGTAGCAGCACTGCCTGCCCTGGAGGTCAGCCTGTTAGCCCTGGAGGTCTGCCTGCCTGCCCTGGTAGCAGCACGGCCTACCTGCCTGCCTGCCCTCGAGGTCTGCCTGCCTGCCTGCCCTGGAGGTCAGCCTTCCAGCCCTGGCAGCAGCACGGCCTACCTGCCTGCCAGCCTGCCCTCCCCAGCCACACAGCCCTGCCTGCCTGCCTGCCAGCCCTGGAGGTCTCCCTGCCAGCCCTGGAGGTCTGCCTGCCTGCCTGCCTGCCTGCCTGCCTGCCCTGGAGGTCTGCCATCCTGCCTTCCAGCCCTGGAGGTCAGCCTGCCAGCCCTGGAGGTCTGCCTGTTAGCCCTGGAGGTCAGCCTGTTAGCCCTGGAGGTCTGCCTGCCTGCCCTGGCAGCAGCACTGCCTGCCCTGGAGGTCTGCTATCCAGCCCTGGAGGACAGCCTGCCTGCCCTGGTAGCAGCACTGCCTGCCCTGGTAGCAGCACTGCCTGCCCTGGAGGTCTGCTATCCAGCCCTGGTAGCAGCACTGCCTGCCCTGGAGGTCTGCTATCCAGCCCTGGAGGACAGCCTGCCTGCCCTGGTAGCAGCACTGCCTGCCCTGGAGGTCTGCTATCCAGCCCTGGAGGACAGCCTGCCTGCCCTGGTAGCAGCACTGCCAGCCCTGGAGGTCTGCCTGTTAGCCCTGGAGGTCTGCTATCCAGCCCTGGAGGTCAGCTATCCAGCCCTGGAGGTCTGCTATCCAGCCCTGGAGGTCTGCCTGCCTGCCTGCCTGCCCTGGAGGTCAGCCTGCCAGCCCTGGAGGTCTGCCTGTTAGCCCTGGAGGTCTGCTATCCAGCCCTGGTAGCAGCACTGCCTGCCCTGGAGGTCTGCCTGCCTGCCCTGGAGGTCTGCCTTCCAGCCCTGGAGGTCTGCTATCCAGCCCTGGTAGCAGCACTGCCTGCCCTGGAGGTCTGCCTGCCTGCCTTCCAGCCCTGGAGGTCTGCTATCCAGCCCTGGTAGCAGCACTGCCTGCCCTGGAGGTCTGCCTGCCTGCCCTGGAGGTCTGCCTTCCAGCCCTGGAGGACAGCCTGCCTGCCCTGGTAGCAGCACTGCCTGCCTTCCAGCCCTGGAGGTCTGCCTGTTAGCCCTGGAGGTCTGCTATCCAGCCCTGGTAGCAGCACTGCCTGCCCTGGAGGTCTGCCTGCCTGCCCTGGAGGTCTGCCTGTTAGCCCTGGAGGTCAGCCTGTTAGCCCTGGAGGTCTGCTATCCAGCCCTGGAGGTCAGCTATCCAGCCCTGGAGGTCTGCCTGCCTGCCCTGGAGGTCTGCCTGTTAGCCCTGGAGGTCTGCTATCCAGCCCTGGAGGTCTGCTATCCAGCCCTGGTAGCAGCACTGCCAGCCCTGGAGGTCTGCCTGTTAGCCCTGGAGGTCTGCTATCCAGCCCTGGTAGCAGCACTGCCAGCCCTGGAGGTCTGCCTGCCTGCCCTGGAGGTCTGCCTGTTAGCCCTGGAGGTCAGCCTGTTAGCCCTGGAGGTCTGCTATCCAGCCCTGGAGGTCAGCTATCCAGCCCTGGAGGTCTGCCTGCCTGCCTGCCTGCCCTGGAGGTCAGCCTGCCAGCCCTGGAGGTCTGCCTGTTAGCCCTGGAGGTCTGCTATCCAGCCCTGGAGGTCTGCTATCCAGCCCTGGTAGCAGCACTGCCAGCCCTGGAGGTCTGCCTGTTAGCCCTGGAGGTCTGCTATCCAGCCCTGGTAGCAGCACTGCCTGCCCTGGAGGTCTGCCTGCCTGCCTTCCAGCCCTGGAGGTCTGCTATCCAGCCCTGGTAGCAGCACTGCCTGCCCTGGAGGTCTGCCTGTTAGCCCTGGAGGTCTGCTATCCAGCCCTGGAGGTCTGCTATCCAGCCCTGGTAGCAGCACTGCCTGCCCTGGAGGTCTGCCTGTTAGCCCTGGAGGACAGCCTGCCTGCCCTGGTAGCAGCACTGCCTGCCTTCCAGCCCTGGAGGTCTGCCTGTTAGCCCTGGAGGTCTGCTATCCAGCCCTGGTAGCAGCACTGCCTGCCCTGGAGGTCTGCCTGCCTGCCTTCCAGCCCTGGAGGTCTGCTATCCATCCCTGGAGGTCTGCCTGCCTGCCATCCAGCCCTGGAGGACAGCCTGCCTGCCCTGGTAGCAGCACTGCCTGCCCTGGAGGTCTGCTATCCAGCCCTGGAGGACAGCCTGCCTGCCCTGGTAGCAGCACTGCCTGCCCTGGAGGTCTGCTATCCAGCCCTGGAGGACAGCCTGCCTGCCCTGGTAGCAGCACTGCCTGCCCTGGAGGTCAGCCTGTTAGCCCTGGAGGTCTGCCTGCCTGCCCTGGAGGTCAGCCTGTTAGCCCTGGAGGTCTGCCTGCCTGCCATCCAGCCCTGGCAGCAGCACTGCCTGCCCTGGTAGCAGCACTGCCTGCCCTGGAGGTCTGCTATCCAGCCCTGGTAGCAGCACTGCCTGCCCTGGAGGTCTGCTATCCAGCCCTGGAGGACAGCCTGCCTGCCCTGGTAGCAGCACTGCCTGCCCTGGAGGTCTGCTATCCAGCCCTGGAGGTCTGCTATCCAGCCCTGGTAGCAGCACTGCCTGCCCTGGAGGTCAGCCTGTTAGCCCTGGAGGTCTGCCTGCCTGCCCTGGTAGCAGCACGGCCTACCTGCCTGCCTGCCCTCGAGGTCTGCCTGCCTGCCTGCCCTGGAGGTCAGCCTTCCAGCCCTGGCAGCAGCACGGCCTACCTGCCTGCCAGCCTGCCCTCCCCAGCCACACAGCCCTGCCTGCCTGCCTGCCAGCCCTGGAGGTCTCCCTGCCAGCCCTGGAGGTCTGCCTGCCTGCCTGCCTGCCTGCCTGCCTGCCCTGGAGGTCTGCCATCCTGCCTTCCAGCCCTGGAGGTCAGCCTGCCAGCCCTGGAGGTCTGCCTGTTAGCCCTGGAGGTCAGCCTGTTAGCCCTGGAGGTCTGCCTGCCTGCCCTGGCAGCAGCACTGCCTGCCCTGGAGGTCTGCTATCCAGCCCTGGAGGACAGCCTGCCTGCCCTGGTAGCAGCACTGCCTGCCCTGGTAGCAGCACTGCCTGCCCTGGAGGTCTGCTATCCAGCCCTGGTAGCAGCACTGCCTGCCCTGGAGGTCTGCTATCCAGCCCTGGAGGACAGCCTGCCTGCCCTGGTAGCAGCACTGCCTGCCCTGGAGGTCTGCTATCCAGCCCTGGAGGACAGCCTGCCTGCCCTGGTAGCAGCACTGCCAGCCCTGGAGGTCTGCCTGTTAGCCCTGGAGGTCTGCTATCCAGCCCTGGAGGTCAGCTATCCAGCCCTGGAGGTCTGCTATCCAGCCCTGGAGGTCTGCCTGCCTGCCTGCCTGCCCTGGAGGTCAGCCTGCCAGCCCTGGAGGTCTGCCTGTTAGCCCTGGAGGTCTGCTATCCAGCCCTGGTAGCAGCACTGCCTGCCCTGGAGGTCTGCCTGCCTGCCCTGGAGGTCTGCCTTCCAGCCCTGGAGGTCTGCTATCCAGCCCTGGTAGCAGCACTGCCTGCCCTGGAGGTCTGCCTGCCTGCCTTCCAGCCCTGGAGGTCTGCTATCCAGCCCTGGTAGCAGCACTGCCTGCCCTGGAGGTCTGCCTGCCTGCCCTGGAGGTCTGCCTTCCAGCCCTGGAGGACAGCCTGCCTGCCCTGGTAGCAGCACTGCCTGCCTTCCAGCCCTGGAGGTCTGCCTGTTAGCCCTGGAGGTCTGCTATCCAGCCCTGGTAGCAGCACTGCCTGCCCTGGAGGTCTGCCTGCCTGCCCTGGAGGTCTGCCTGTTAGCCCTGGAGGTCAGCCTGTTAGCCCTGGAGGTCTGCTATCCAGCCCTGGAGGTCAGCTATCCAGCCCTGGAGGTCTGCCTGCCTGCCCTGGAGGTCTGCCTGTTAGCCCTGGAGGTCTGCTATCCAGCCCTGGAGGTCTGCTATCCAGCCCTGGTAGCAGCACTGCCAGCCCTGGAGGTCTGCCTGTTAGCCCTGGAGGTCTGCTATCCAGCCCTGGTAGCAGCACTGCCAGCCCTGGAGGTCTGCCTGCCTGCCCTGGAGGTCTGCCTGTTAGCCCTGGAGGTCAGCCTGTTAGCCCTGGAGGTCTGCTATCCAGCCCTGGAGGTCAGCTATCCAGCCCTGGAGGTCTGCCTGCCTGCCTGCCTGCCCTGGAGGTCAGCCTGCCAGCCCTGGAGGTCTGCCTGTTAGCCCTGGAGGTCTGCTATCCAGCCCTGGAGGTCTGCTATCCAGCCCTGGTAGCAGCACTGCCAGCCCTGGAGGTCTGCCTGTTAGCCCTGGAGGTCTGCTATCCAGCCCTGGTAGCAGCACTGCCTGCCCTGGAGGTCTGCCTGCCTGCCTTCCAGCCCTGGAGGTCTGCTATCCAGCCCTGGTAGCAGCACTGCCTGCCCTGGAGGTCTGCCTGTTAGCCCTGGAGGTCTGCTATCCAGCCCTGGAGGTCTGCTATCCAGCCCTGGTAGCAGCACTGCCTGCCCTGGAGGTCTGCCTGTTAGCCCTGGAGGACAGCCTGCCTGCCCTGGTAGCAGCACTGCCTGCCTTCCAGCCCTGGAGGTCTGCCTGTTAGCCCTGGAGGTCTGCTATCCAGCCCTGGTAGCAGCACTGCCTGCCCTGGAGGTCTGCCTGCCTGCCTTCCAGCCCTGGAGGTCTGCTATCCATCCCTGGAGGTCTGCCTGCCTGCCATCCAGCCCTGGAGGACAGCCTGCCTGCCCTGGTAGCAGCACTGCCTGCCCTGGAGGTCTGCTATCCAGCCCTGGAGGACAGCCTGCCTGCCCTGGTAGCAGCACTGCCTGCCCTGGAGGTCTGCTATCCAGCCCTGGAGGACAGCCTGCCTGCCCTGGTAGCAGCACTGCCTGCCCTGGAGGTCAGCCTGTTAGCCCTGGAGGTCTGCCTGCCTGCCCTGGAGGTCAGCCTGTTAGCCCTGGAGGTCTGCCTGCCTGCCATCCAGCCCTGGCAGCAGCACTGCCTGCCCTGGTAGCAGCACTGCCTGCCCTGGAGGTCTGCTATCCAGCCCTGGTAGCAGCACTGCCTGCCCTGGAGGTCTGCTATCCAGCCCTGGAGGACAGCCTGCCTGCCCTGGTAGCAGCACTGCCTGCCCTGGAGGTCTGCTATCCAGCCCTGGAGGTCTGCTATCCAGCCCTGGTAGCAGCACTGCCTGCCCTGGAGGTCTGCCTGCCTGCCCTGGAGGTCTGCTATCCAGCCCTGGTAGCAGCACTGCCAGCCCTGGAGGTCTGCCTTCCAGCCCTGGAGGACAGCCTGCCTGCCCTGGTAGCAGCACTGCCTGCCTTCCAGCCCTGGAGGTCTGCCTGTTAGCCCTGGAGGTCTGCTATCCAGCCCTGGTAGCAGCACTGCCTGCCCTGGAGGTCTGCCTGCCTGCCTTCCAGCCCTGGAGGTCTGCTATCCAGCCCTGGTAGCAGCACTGCCTGCCCTGGAGGTCTGCCTGCCTGCCCTGGAGGTCTGCCTTCCAGCCCTGGAGGACAGCCTGCCTGCCCTGGTAGCAGCACTGCCTGCCTTCCAGCCCTGGAGGTCTGCCTGTTAGCCCTGGAGGTCTGCTATCCAGCCCTGGTAGCAGCACTGCCTGCCCTGGAGGTCTGCCTGCCTGCCTTCCAGCCCTGGAGGTCTGCTATCCAGCCCTGGTAGCAGCACTGCCTGCCCTGGAGGTCTGCCTGCCTGCCCTGGAGGTCTGCCTTCCAGCCCTGGAGGACAGCCTGCCTGCCCTGGTAGCAGCACTGCCTGCCTTCCAGCCCTGGAGGTCTGCCTGTTAGCCCTGGAGGTCTGCTATCCAGCCCTGGTAGCAGCACTGCCTGCCCTGGAGGTCAGCCTGTTAGCCCTGGAGGTCTGCCTGCCTGCCCTGGTAGCAGCACTGCCTGCCTTCCAGCCCTGGAGGTCTGCCTGTTAGCCCTGGAGGTCTGCTATCCAGCCCTGGTAGCAGCACTGCCTGCCCTGGAGGTCTGCCTGCCTGCCTTCCAGCCCTGGAGGTCTGCTATCCATCCCTGGAGGTCTGCCTGCCTGCCATCCAGCCCTGGAGGTCTGCTATCCAGCCCTGGTAGCAGCACTGCCTGCCCTGGAGGTCTGCTATCCAGCCCTGGAGGACAGCCTGCCTGCCCTGGTAGCAGCACTGCCTGCCCTGGAGGTCTGCTATCCAGCCCTGGAGGACAGCCTGCCTGCCCTGGTAG
This sequence comes from Amia ocellicauda, assembly GCF_036373705.1. Classification (NCBI taxonomy): domain Eukaryota; kingdom Metazoa; phylum Chordata; class Actinopteri; order Amiiformes; family Amiidae; genus Amia; species Amia ocellicauda. The sequence goes on along the minus strand of NW_027102720.1, from coordinate 90,143 downwards.
CAGCACTGCCTGCCCTGGAGGTCTGCTATCCAGCCCTGGAGGACAGCCTGCCTGCCCTGGTAGCAGCACTGCCTGCCCTGGAGGTCTGCTATCCAGCCCTGGAGGACAGCCTGCCTGCCCTGGAGGTCAGCCTGTTAGCCCTGGAGGTCTGCCTGCCTGCCATCCAGCCCTGGCAGCAGCACTGCCTGCCCTGGTAGCAGCACTGCCTGCCCTGGAGGTCTGCTATCCAGCCCTGGTAGCAGCACTGCCTGCCCTGGAGGTCTGCCTGCCTGCCTGCCAGCCCTGGAGGTCTGCCTGTTAGCCCTGGAGGTCTGCTATCCAGCCCTGGAGGTCTGCTATCCAGCCCTGGTAGCAGCACTGCCTGCCCTGGAGGTCAGCCTGTTAGCCCTGGAGGTCTGCCTGCCTGCCCTGGTAGCAGCACGGCCTACCTGCCTGCCTGCCCTCGAGGTCTGCCTGCCTGCCTGCCCTGGAGGTCAGCCTTCCAGCCCTGGCAGCAGCACGGCCTACCTGCCTGCCAGCCTGCCCTCCCCAGCCACACAGCCCTGCCTGCCTGCCTGCCAGCCCTGGAGGTCTCCCTGCCAGCCCTGGAGGTCTGCCTGCCTGCCTGCCTGCCTGCCTGCCTGCCCTGGAGGTCTGCCATCCTGCCTTCCAGCCCTGGAGGTCAGCCTGCCAGCCCTGGAGGTCTGCCTGTTAGCCCTGGAGGTCAGCCTGTTAGCCCTGGAGGTCTGCCTGCCTGCCCTGGCAGCAGCACTGCCTGCCCTGGAGGTCTGCTATCCAGCCCTGGAGGACAGCCTGCCTGCCCTGGTAGCAGCACTGCCTGCCCTGGTAGCAGCACTGCCTGCCCTGGAGGTCTGCTATCCAGCCCTGGTAGCAGCACTGCCTGCCCTGGAGGTCTGCTATCCAGCCCTGGAGGACAGCCTGCCTGCCCTGGTAGCAGCACTGCCTGCCCTGGAGGTCTGCTATCCAGCCCTGGAGGACAGCCTGCCTGCCCTGGTAGCAGCACTGCCAGCCCTGGAGGTCTGCCTGTTAGCCCTGGAGGTCTGCTATCCAGCCCTGGAGGTCAGCTATCCAGCCCTGGAGGTCTGCTATCCAGCCCTGGAGGTCTGCCTGCCTGCCTGCCTGCCCTGGAGGTCAGCCTGCCAGCCCTGGAGGTCTGCCTGTTAGCCCTGGAGGTCTGCTATCCAGCCCTGGTAGCAGCACTGCCTGCCCTGGAGGTCTGCCTGCCTGCCCTGGAGGTCTGCCTTCCAGCCCTGGAGGTCTGCTATCCAGCCCTGGTAGCAGCACTGCCTGCCCTGGAGGTCTGCCTGCCTGCCTTCCAGCCCTGGAGGTCTGCTATCCAGCCCTGGTAGCAGCACTGCCTGCCCTGGAGGTCTGCCTGCCTGCCCTGGAGGTCTGCCTTCCAGCCCTGGAGGACAGCCTGCCTGCCCTGGTAGCAGCACTGCCTGCCTTCCAGCCCTGGAGGTCTGCCTGTTAGCCCTGGAGGTCTGCTATCCAGCCCTGGTAGCAGCACTGCCTGCCCTGGAGGTCTGCCTGCCTGCCCTGGAGGTCTGCCTGTTAGCCCTGGAGGTCAGCCTGTTAGCCCTGGAGGTCTGCTATCCAGCCCTGGAGGTCAGCTATCCAGCCCTGGAGGTCTGCCTGCCTGCCCTGGAGGTCTGCCTGTTAGCCCTGGAGGTCTGCTATCCAGCCCTGGAGGTCTGCTATCCAGCCCTGGTAGCAGCACTGCCAGCCCTGGAGGTCTGCCTGTTAGCCCTGGAGGTCTGCTATCCAGCCCTGGTAGCAGCACTGCCTGCCCTGGAGGTCTGCCTGCCTGCCCTGGAGGTCTGCCTGTTAGCCCTGGAGGTCAGCCTGTTAGCCCTGGAGGTCTGCTATCCAGCCCTGGAGGTCAGCTATCCAGCCCTGGAGGTCTGCCTGCCTGCCTGCCTGCCCTGGAGGTCAGCCTGCCAGCCCTGGAGGTCTGCCTGTTAGCCCTGGAGGTCTGCTATCCAGCCCTGGAGGTCTGCTATCCAGCCCTGGTAGCAGCACTGCCAGCCCTGGAGGTCTGCCTGTTAGCCCTGGAGGTCTGCTATCCAGCCCTGGTAGCAGCACTGCCTGCCCTGGAGGTCTGCCTGCCTGCCTTCCAGCCCTGGAGGTCTGCTATCCAGCCCTGGTAGCAGCACTGCCTGCCCTGGAGGTCTGCCTGTTAGCCCTGGAGGTCTGCTATCCAGCCCTGGAGGTCTGCTATCCAGCCCTGGTAGCAGCACTGCCTGCCCTGGAGGTCTGCCTGTTAGCCCTGGAGGACAGCCTGCCTGCCCTGGTAGCAGCACTGCCTGCCTTCCAGCCCTGGAGGTCTGCCTGTTAGCCCTGGAGGTCTGCTATCCAGCCCTGGTAGCAGCACTGCCTGCCCTGGAGGTCTGCCTGCCTGCCTTCCAGCCCTGGAGGTCTGCTATCCATCCCTGGAGGTCTGCCTGCCTGCCATCCAGCCCTGGAGGACAGCCTGCCTGCCCTGGTAGCAGCACTGCCTGCCCTGGAGGTCTGCTATCCAGCCCTGGAGGACAGCCTGCCTGCCCTGGTAGCAGCACTGCCTGCCCTGGAGGTCTGCTATCCAGCCCTGGAGGACAGCCTGCCTGCCCTGGTAGCAGCACTGCCTGCCCTGGAGGTCAGCCTGTTAGCCCTGGAGGTCTGCCTGCCTGCCCTGGAGGTCAGCCTGTTAGCCCTGGAGGTCTGCCTGCCTGCCATCCAGCCCTGGCAGCAGCACTGCCTGCCCTGGTAGCAGCACTGCCTGCCCTGGAGGTCTGCTATCCAGCCCTGGTAGCAGCACTGCCTGCCCTGGAGGTCTGCTATCCAGCCCTGGAGGACAGCCTGCCTGCCCTGGTAGCAGCACTGCCTGCCCTGGAGGTCTGCTATCCAGCCCTGGAGGTCTGCTATCCAGCCCTGGTAGCAGCACTGCCTGCCCTGGAGGTCAGCCTGTTAGCCCTGGAGGTCTGCCTGCCTGCCCTGGTAGCAGCACGGCCTACCTGCCTGCCTGCCCTCGAGGTCTGCCTGCCTGCCTGCCCTGGAGGTCAGCCTTCCAGCCCTGGCAGCAGCACGGCCTACCTGCCTGCCAGCCTGCCCTCCCCAGCCACACAGCCCTGCCTGCCTGCCTGCCAGCCCTGGAGGTCTCCCTGCCAGCCCTGGAGGTCTGCCTGCCTGCCTGCCTGCCTGCCTGCCTGCCCTGGAGGTCTGCCATCCTGCCTTCCAGCCCTGGAGGTCAGCCTGCCAGCCCTGGAGGTCAGCCTGTTAGCCCTGGAGGTCTGCCTGCCTGCCTGCCTGCCTGCCCTGGAGGTCAGCCTGCCAGCCCTGGAGGTCTGCCTGCCTGCCTGCCTGCCCTGGAGGTCAGCCTGCCAGCCCTGGCAGCAGCACGGCCTACCTGCCTGCCTGCCCTGGAGGTCTGCCTGCCTGCCTGCCCTGGAGGTCAGCCTTCCAGCCCTGGCAGCAGCACGGCCTACCTGCCTGCCAGCCTGCCCTCCCCAGCCACACAGCCCTGCCTGCCTGCCTGCCAGCCCTGGAGGTCTCCCTGCCAGCCCTGGAGGTCTGCCTGCCTGCCTGCCTGCCTGCCTGCCTGCCCTGGAGGTCTGCCATCCTGCCTTCCAGCCCTGGAGGTCAGCCTGCCAGCCCTGGAGGTCAGCCTGTTAGCCCTGGAGGTCTGCCTGCCTGCCTGCCTGCCTGCCCTGGAGGTCTGCCTGCCTGCCTGCCCCGGAGGTCAGCCCCAGGCAGCCGGGTGGCCTGCCTGCTGCTGCTAGGCCGCTGCCCCGAGCCGCCGACCCCATCGACAGGAACACGAGAGAGTTTACAAGCGAGAGGAGGCCACATATTCGACACCTTTCGTGCTCGTTTTAGTCTCCAGTCTGTTTTGACGTGTGTTATTCTGAATCTGCTGCTTTAACTCAAGGGATTCTGTCGCGATTGATGCCTTGTCCTTCGCTGTATGTTTGCACTGGTGTTGTAAGTCGCCCTCTGTAAGATCATCATTTATTATCTGCCAAGAAATAAAGATCATCATAATGTTCCCCAACTTTCAGCTTCTGGGGAGTTTGTTCCAGAGTGTGACGACTCTCTCTCTATCACCATCTCTCTCTCTATCTCCATCTCTCTATCACCATCTCTCTCTCTATCACCATCTCTCTCTCTATCTCTATCTCTCTATCACCATCTCTCTCTCCATCTCCATCTCTCTCTCTATCTCCATCTCTCTCTATCTCCATCTCTATCTCCATCTCTCTATCTCCACCTCTCTCTCCCTCTCCACCTCTCTCTCTCTCTATCTCTCCCTCTCTCTCACTGTGTGTGTGTGTGTGTGTGTGTGTGTGTGTGTGTGTGTGTGTGTGTGTGTGTGTGTGTGTGTGTGTGTGTACAGCAGTGTCCCTAGACGAGAGAGAGATCCCTAGACGGGGAAATTACTTTCAAACTGCAGTACCGAAATGTGTCCGTTAGATGGCAGCATGCACCAAGGAATGAAGGAAAGTGCAAAACAAAATGAAAAGGCACATCGCCTGGGCGAAAAATAATCGTAACAAATCAACGGGGGCATTTCTCCGAAAACTAACACCGGGGCAGTGCTCAGGGGGGTCCCACCTCGTGGCCACCCGGTTTGGGGGGCGATCGGGGCCGGTTCCGAAAATCGCTAAATCTCCCATAGCCAGCCCACGCTCCATCCGATAGAGCAATGCCGGGCGGCCGGCCGGCAACTACGGATCATAACAAATCAACGGGGGCATTTCTCCGAAAACTAACACCGGGGCAGTGCTCAGGGGGGTCCCACCTCGTGGCCACCCGGTTTGGGGGGCGATCGGGGCCGGTTCCGAAAATCGCTAAATCTCCCATAGCCAGCCCACGCTCCATCCGATAGAGCAATGCCGGGCGGCCGGCCGGCAACTACGGATCATAACAAATCAACGGGGGCATTTCTCCGAAAACTAACACCGGGGCAGTGCTCAGGGGGGTCCCACCTCGTGGCCACCCGGTTTGGGGGGCGATCGGGGCCGGTTCCGAAAATCGCTAAATCTCCCATAGCCAGCCCACGCTCCATCCGATAGAGCAATGCCGGGCGGCCGGCCGGCAACTACGGATCATAACAAATCAACGGGGGCATTTCTCCGAAAACTAACACCGGGGCAGTGCTCAGGGGGGTCCCACCTCGTGGCCACCCGGTTTGGGGGGCGATCGGGGCCGGTTCCGAAAATCGCTAAATCTCCCATAGCCAGCCCACGCTCCATCCGATAGAGCAATGCCGGGCGGCCGGCCGGCAACTACGGATCATAAGAAATCAACGGGGGCATTTCTCCGAAAACTAACACCGGGGCAGTGCTCAGGGGGGTCCCACCTCGTGGCCACCCGGTTTGGGGGGCCATCGGGGCCGGCTGAAGAATCGCCCATACTCTGCCATAGGCAGCCCACGGTCCATCCGATCAGAGCAATGCCGGGCGGCCGGCAACCTATGGATCATAACACATCAACGGAGGCATGATAAGAGCATCTTTTATTATCTGCCAAGAAATATAGACCATCACAATGTTCCCCAACTTTCAGCTTCTACCACATCGCTGGGGAGTTTATTCCACTGTGTGACTACTCTCTCTCTATCTCTCTCTCTCTCTCTCTCTCTCTCTCTCTCTCTCTCTGTGTGTGTGTGTGTGTGTGTGTGTGTGTGTGTGTGTGTGTGTGTGTGTGTGTGTGTGTGTGTGTACAGCAGTGTCTCCGGTTTTCCTTTTGGAATGCCTTGAAGCCGGGGGGGCTTTGCACTCATGAGAACATAGGGTGTCCTTGCCCTCCTTTCGCAGCCCAGGGCATTGAGAGATCCCTAGACGGGGAAATTACTTTCAAACTGCAGTACCGAAATGTGTCCGTTAGATGGTAGCATGCACCAAGGAATGAAGGAAAGTGCAAAACAAAATGAAAAGGCACATCGCCTGGGCGAAAAATAATCGTAACAAATCAACGGGGGCATTTCTCCGAAAACTAACACCGGGGCAGTGCTCAGGGGGGTCCCACCTCGTGGCCACCCGGTTTGGGGGGCGATCGGGGCCGGTTCCGAAAATCGCTAAATCTCCCATAGCCAGCACACGCTCCATCCGATAGAGCAATGCCGGGCGGCCGGCCGGCAACTACGGATCATAACAAATCAACGGGGGCATTTCTCCGAAAACTAACACCGGGGCAGTGCTCAGGGGGGTCCCACCTCGTGGCCACCCGGTTTGGGGGGCGATCGGGGCCGGTTCCGAAAATCGCTAAATCTCCCATAGCCAGCCCACGCTCCATCCGATAGAGCAATGCCGGGCGGCCGGCCGGCAACTACGGATCATAACAAATCAACGGGGGCATTTCTCGGAAAACTAACACCGGGGCAGTGCTCAGGGGGGTCCCACCTCGTGGCCACCCGGTTTGGGGGGCCATCGGGGCCGGTTCCGAAAATCGCTAAATCTCCCATAGCCAGCCCACGCTCCATCCGATAGAGCAATGCCGGGCGGCCGGCCGGCAACTACGGATCATAACAAATCAACGGGGGCATTTCTCGGAAAACTAACACCGGGGCAGTGCTCAGGGGGGTCCCACCTCGTGGCCACCCGGTTTGGGGGGCCATCGGGGCCGGTTCCGAAAATCGCTAAATCTCCCATAGCCAGCCCACGCTCCATCCGATAGAGCAATGCCGGGCGGCCGGCCGGCAACTACGGATCATAACAAATCAACGGGGGCATTTCTCCAGAAACTAACACCGGGGCAGTGCTCAGGAGGCTCCCAGCTATCAGCCACCCTATCCCGGGACCGATGGGAGCACTTTAAAATTTTCGAGTCAGGGGACCAGACGGCCGAGTGAAAAACTTTGAAAAATATTCTATCTCCTCACTCCCATTGACTTTGCATTAGGGCGACCAGGCGGCCGGCGGAAAAAAAATCATAACAAATCAACGGGGGCATTTCTCCAGAAACTAACACCGGGGCTGTGCTCAGGGGGCTCCCAGCTATCAGCCACCCTACCCTGGGACCGATGGGAGCACTTTAAAATTTTCGAGTCAGGGGACCAGACGGCCGAGTGAAAAACTTTGAAAAATATTCTATCTCCTCACTCCCATTGACTTTGCATTAGGGCGACCAGGCGGCCGGCGGAAAAAAAATCATAACAAATCAACGGGGGCATTTCTCCAGAAACTAACACCGGGGCAGTGCTCAGGAGGCTCCCAGCTATCAGCCACCCTATCCCGGGACCGATGGGAGCACTTTAAAATTTTCGAGTCAGGGGACCAGACGGCCGAGTGAAAAACTTTGAAAAATATTCTATCTCCTCACTCCCATTGACTTTGCATTAGGGCGACCAGGCGGCCGGCGGAAAAAAAATCATAACAAATCAACGGGGGCATTTCTCCAGAAACTAACACCGGGGCTGTGCTCAGGGGGCTCCCAGCTATCAGCCACCCTACCCTGGGACCGATGGGAGCACTTTAAAATTTTCGAGTCAGGGGACCAGACGGCCGAGTGAAAAACTTTGAAAAATATTCTATCTCCTCACTCCCATTGACTTTGCATTAGGGCGACCAGGCGGCCGGCGGAAAAAAAATCATAACAAATCAACGGGGGCATTTCTCCAGAAACTAACACCGGGGCAGTGCTCAGGGGGCTCCCAGCTATCAGCCACCCTACCCTGGGACCGATGGGAGCACTTTAAAATTTTCGAGTCAGGGGACCAGACGGCCGAGTGAAAAACTTTGAAAAATATTCTATCTCCTCACTCCCATTGACTTTGCATTAGGGCGACCAGGCGGCCGGCGGAAAAAAAATCATAACAAATCAACGGGGGCATTTCTCCAGAAACTAACACCGGGGCTGTGCTCAGGGGGCTCCCAGCTATCAGCCACCCTACCCTGGGACCGATGGGAGCACTTTAAAATTTTCGAGTCAGGGGACCAGACGGCCGAGTGAAAAACTTTGAAAAATATTCTATCTCCTCACTCCCATTGACTTTGCATTAGGGCGACCAGGCGGCCGGCGGAAAAAAAATCATAACAAATCAACGGGGGCATTTCTCCAGAAACTAACACCGGGGCAGTGCTCAGGGGGCTCCCAGCTATCAGCCACCCTACCCTGGGACCGATGGGAGCACTTTAAAATTTTCGAGTCAGGGGACCAGACGGCCGAGTGAAAAACTTTGAAAAATATTCTATCTCCTCACTCCCATTGACTTTGCATTAGGGCGACCAGGCGGCCGGCGGAAAAAAAATCATAACAAATCAACGGGGGCATTTCTCCAGAAACTAACACCGGGGCAGTGCTCAGGGGGCTCCCAGCTATCAGCCACCCTACCCTGGGACCGATGGGAGCACTTTAAAATTTTCGAGTCAGGGGACCAGACGGCCGAGTGAAAAACTTTGAAAAATATTCTATCTCCTCACTCCCATTGACTTTGCATTAGGGCGACCAGGCGGCCGGCGGAAAAAAAATCATAACAAATCAACGGGGGCATTTCTCCAGAAACTAACACCGGGGCAGTGCTCAGGGGGCTCCCAGCTATCAGCCACCCTACCCTGGGACCGATGGGAGCACTTTAAAATTTTCGAGTCAGGGGACCAGACGGCCGAGTGAAAAACTTTGAAAAATATTCTATCTCCTCACTCCCATTGACTTTACATTAGGGCGACCAGGCGGCCGGCGGAAAAAAAATCATAACAAATCAACGGGGGCATTTCTCCAGAAACTAACACCGGGGCTGTGCTCAGGGGGCTCCCAGCTATCAGCCCCCCGGGTCTGGGGGCATTGTTTTTCTTTTTAATCATTTTGAGCATTTCCCCCAGTTTAGAGATGTGTGCCCCTAGACAACCCATTGAGAATAACTATGAAATGTTCTGAAGTTTTGATTTTCAAATGTCGGTGAAAATTGAAAAACGTCATATATTCTTCAAAGGAAGCATGGGGCGATGGTAGGGAGAGTCCCCGCAGCGTGCCTCGGCAGCGATGGGAGCGTTTTCGATGTCCCCGTCCCCCCGCCCCATAGGGATGGAAGGGGAGTTGGGTGACCAGGCGCGAGGGGGCCGGAGCGAGCCCGGGCCCGGGCCTCCTGCTGACGGAGCGCTGGGAGCCGGGAGCCGTCGGTCAGTGAGTGCTGAAGGAAAGCTCCAGCGCGGAGCCCGCACCCACCGGGGAGGTGTAGCCCTGCAGGCTGAGCGCCGGGAGCCGTCGGTCAGTGAGTGCTGAAGGAAAGCTCCAGCGCGGAGCCCGCACCCACCGGGGAGGTGTAGCCCTGCAGGCTGAGCGCCGGGAGCCGTCGGTCAGTGAGTGCTGAAGGAAAGCTCCAGCGCGGAGCCCGCACCCACCGGGGAGGTGTAGCCCTGCAGGCTGAGCGCCGGGAGCCGTCGGTCAGTGAGTGCTGAAGGAAAGCTCCAGCGCGGAGCCCGCACCCACCGGGGAGGTGTAGCCCTGCAGGCTGAGCGCCGGGAGCCGTCGGTCAGTGAGTGCTGAAGGAAAGCTCCAGCGCGGAGCCCGCACCCACCGGGGAGGTGTAGCCCTGCAGGCTGAGCGCCGGGAGCCGTCGGTCAGTGAGTGCTGAAGGAAAGCTCCAGCGCGGAGCCCGCACCCACCGGGGAGGTGTAGCCCTGCAGGCTGAGCGCCGGGAGCCGTCGGTCAGTGAGTGCTGAAGGAAAGCTCCAGCGCGGAGCCCGCACCCACCGGGGAGGTGTAGCCCTGCAGGCTGAGCGCCGGGAGCCGTCGGTCGGTCGGTCGGTCAGTCAGTGAGTGAGTGAGTGTGTGTTGCGCTGGAGGAAAGCTCCAGCCCGGCGTCCGTCCCCACCGGGGAGGAGTAGGCCTGCTGACTGAGCGCTGGGAGCCGGGAGCCTTTCCTGCAGTCAGTCGGTCGGTCAGTGAGTGAGTGAGTGTGTGTGCTGAAGGGAAGCTCCAGCCCGGCGTCCGTCCCCACCGGGGAGGAGTAGGCCTGCTGACTGAGCGCTGGGAGCCGGGAGCCTTTCCTGCAGTCAGTCGGTCGGTCAGTGAGTGAGTGAGTGTGTGTTGCGCTGGAGGAAAGCTCCAGCCCGGCGTCCGTCCCCACCGGGGAGGAGTAGGCCTGCTGACTGAGCGCTGGGAGCCGGGAGCCTTTCCTGCAGTCAGTCGGTCGGTCAGTGAGTGAGTGAGTGTGTGTGCTGAAGGGAAGCTCCAGCCCGGCGTCCGTCCCCACCGGGGAGGAGTAGGCCTGCTGACTGAGCGCTGGGAGCCGGGAGCCTTTCCTGCAGTCAGTCGGTCGGTCAGTGAGTGAGTGAGTGTGTGTTGCGCTGGAGGAAAGCTCCAGCCCGGCGTCCGTCCCCACCGGGGAGGAGTAGGCCTGCTGACTGAGCGCTGGGAGCCGGGAGCCTTTCCTGCAGTCAGTCGGTCGGTCAGTGAGTGAGTGAGTGTGTGTTGCGCTGGAGGAAAGCTCCAGCCCGGCGTCCGTCCCCACCGGGGAGTTGTGCCCGGGCCCGGGCCTCCTGCCGACGGACCGTGTGGCGCATTGTCCCGACTGCGGACTTTCTCCAGCAAAAAGGCGGAGGTGCAGTACCGCCATTTCGCCACACGAGGGACGGAATGGCACCCAACTGCCCCCTGGTGTCGAAAAAGCGCAAGGGCACCCGGGCCGGTCCGCCCCAGGCAGCGGCCGAGATGCAGCACCGGGGGCCCGGCCTGCCTGCCCTGGAGGTCAGCCTGCCAGCCCTGGAGGTCTGCCTTCCAGCCCTGGAGGACAGCCTGCCTGCCCTGGTAGCAGCACTGCCTGCCTTCCAGCCCTGGAGGTCTGCCTGTTAGCCCTGGAGGTCTGCTATCCAGCCCTGGTAGCAGCACTGCCTGCCCTGGAGGTCTGCCTGCCTGCCTTCCAGCCCTGGAGGTCTGCTATCCAGCCCTGGTAGCAGCACTGCCTGCCCTGGAGGTCTGCCTGCCTGCCCTGGAGGTCTGCCTTCCAGCCCTGGAGGACAGCCTGCCTGCCCTGGTAGCAGCACTGCCTGCCTTCCAGCCCTGGAGGTCTGCCTGTTAGCCCTGGAGGTCTGCTATCCAGCCCTGGTAGCAGCACTGCCTGCCCTGGAGGTCAGCCTGTTAGCCCTGGAGGTCTGCCTGCCTGCCCTGGTAGCAGCACTGCCTGCCTTCCAGCCCTGGAGGTCTGCCTGTTAGCCCTGGAGGTCTGCTATCCAGCCCTGGTAGCAGCACTGCCTGCCCTGGAGGTCTGCCTGCCTGCCTTCCAGCCCTGGAGGTCTGCTATCCATCCCTGGAGGTCTGCCTGCCTGCCATCCAGCCCTGGAGGTCTGCTATCCAGCCCTGGTAGCAGCACTGCCTGCCCTGGAGGTCTGCTATCCAGCCCTGGAGGACAGCCTGCCTGCCCTGGTAGCAGCACTGCCTGCCCTGGAGGTCTGCTATCCAGCCCTGGAGGACAGCCTGCCTGCCCTGGTAGCAGCACTGCCTGCCCTGGAGGTCTGCTATCCAGCCCTGGAGGACAGCCTGCCTGCCCTGGTAGCAGCACTGCCTGCCCTGGAGGTCTGCTATCCAGCCCTGGAGGACAGCCTGCCTGCCCTGGAGGTCAGCCTGTTAGCCCTGGAGGTCTGCCTGCCTGCCATCCAGCCCTGGCAGCAGCACTGCCTGCCCTGGTAGCAGCACTGCCTGCCCTGGAGGTCTGCTATCCAGCCCTGGTAGCAGCACTGCCTGCCCTGGAGGTCTGCCTGCCTGCCTGCCAGCCCTGGAGGTCTGCCTGTTAGCCCTGGAGGTCTGCTATCCAGCCCTGGAGGTCTGCTATCCAGCCCTGGTAGCAGCACTGCCTGCCCTGGAGGTCTGCCTGCCTGCCCTGGAGGTCTGCTATCCAGCCCTGGTAGCAGCACTGCCAGCCCTGGAGGTCTGCCTTCCAGCCCTGGAGGACAGCCTGCCTGCCCTGGTAGCAGCACTGCCTGCCTTCCAGCCCTGGAGGTCTGCCTGTTAGCCCTGGAGGTCTGCTATCCAGCCCTGGTAGCAGCACTGCCTGCCCTGGAGGTCTGCCTGCCTGCCTTCCAGCCCTGGAGGTCTGCTATCCAGCCCTGGTAGCAGCACTGCCTGCCCTGGAGGTCTGCCTGCCTGCCCTGGAGGTCTGCCTTCCAGCCCTGGAGGACAGCCTGCCTGCCCTGGTAGCAGCACTGCCTGCCTTCCAGCCCTGGAGGTCTGCCTGTTAGCCCTGGAGGTCTGCTATCCAGCCCTGGTAGCAGCACTGCCTGCCCTGGAGGTCTGCCTGCCTGCCTTCCAGCCCTGGAGGTCTGCTATCCAGCCCTGGTAGCAGCACTGCCTGCCCTGGAGGTCTGCCTGCCTGCCCTGGAGGTCTGCCTTCCAGCCCTGGAGGACAGCCTGCCTGCCCTGGTAGCAGCACTGCCTGCCTTCCAGCCCTGGAGGTCTGCCTGTTAGCCCTGGAGGTCTGCTATCCAGCCCTGGTAGCAGCACTGCCTGCCCTGGAGGTCAGCCTGTTAGCCCTGGAGGTCTGCCTGCCTGCCCTGGTAGCAGCACTGCCTGCCTTCCAGCCCTGGAGGTCTGCCTGTTAGCCCTGGAGGTCTGCTATCCAGCCCTGGTAGCAGCACTGCCTGCCCTGGAGGTCTGCCTGCCTGCCTTCCAGCCCTGGAGGTCTGCTATCCATCCCTGGAGGTCTGCCTGCCTGCCATCCAGCCCTGGAGGTCTGCTATCCAGCCCTGGTAGCAGCACTGCCTGCCCTGGAGGTCTGCTATCCAGCCCTGGAGGACAGCCTGCCTGCCCTGGTAGCAGCACTGCCTGCCCTGGAGGTCTGCTATCCAGCCCTGGAGGACAGCCTGCCTGCCCTGGTAGCAGCACTGCCTGCCCTGGAGGTCTGCTATCCAGCCCTGGAGGACAGCCTGCCTGCCCTGGTAGCAGCACTGCCTGCCCTGGAGGTCTGCTATCCAGCCCTGGAGGACAGCCTGCCTGCCCTGGAGGTCAGCCTGTTAGCCCTGGAGGTCTGCCTGCCTGCCATCCAGCCCTGGCAGCAGCACTGCCTGCCCTGGTAGCAGCACTGCCTGCCCTGGAGGTCTGCTATCCAGCCCTGGTAGCAGCACTGCCTGCCCTGGAGGTCTGCCTGCCTGCCTGCCAGCCCTGGAGGTCTGCCTGTTAGCCCTGGAGGTCTGCTATCCAGCCCTGGAGGTCTGCTATCCAGCCCTGGTAGCAGCACTGCCTGCCCTGGAGGTCAGCCTGTTAGCCCTGGAGGTCTGCCTGCCTGCCCTGGTAGCAGCACGGCCTACCTGCCTGCCTGCCCTCGAGGTCTGCCTGCCTGCCTGCCCTGGAGGTCAGCCTTCCAGCCCTGGCAGCAGCACGGCCTACCTGCCTGCCAGCCTGCCCTCCCCAGCCACACAGCCCTGCCTGCCTGCCTGCCAGCCCTGGAGGTCTCCCTGCCAGCCCTGGAGGTCTGCCTGCCTGCCTGCCTGCCTGCCTGCCTGCCCTGGAGGTCTGCCATCCTGCCTTCCAGCCCTGGAGGTCAGCCTGCCAGCCCTGGAGGTCTGCCTGTTAGCCCTGGAGGTCAGCCTGTTAGCCCTGGAGGTCTGCCTGCCTGCCCTGGCAGCAGCACTGCCTGCCCTGGAGGTCTGCTATCCAGCCCTGGAGGACAGCCTGCCTGCCCTGGTAGCAGCACTGCCTGCCCTGGTAGCAGCACTGCCTGCCCTGGAGGTCTGCTATCCAGCCCTGGTAGCAGCACTGCCTGCCCTGGAGGTCTGCTATCCAGCCCTGGAGGACAGCCTGCCTGCCCTGGTAGCAGCACTGCCTGCCCTGGAGGTCTGCTATCCAGCCCTGGAGGACAGCCTGCCTGCCCTGGTAGCAGCACTGCCAGCCCTGGAGGTCTGCCTGTTAGCCCTGGAGGTCTGCTATCCAGCCCTGGAGGTCAGCTATCCAGCCCTGGAGGTCTGCTATCCAGCCCTGGAGGTCTGCCTGCCTGCCTGCCTGCCCTGGAGGTCAGCCTGCCAGCCCTGGAGGTCTGCCTGTTAGCCCTGGAGGTCTGCTATCCAGCCCTGGTAGCAGCACTGCCTGCCCTGGAGGTCTGCCTGCCTGCCCTGGAGGTCTGCCTTCCAGCCCTGGAGGTCTGCTATCCAGCCCTGGTAGCAGCACTGCCTGCCCTGGAGGTCTGCCTGCCTGCCTTCCAGCCCTGGAGGTCTGCTATCCAGCCCTGGTAGCAGCACTGCCTGCCCTGGAGGTCTGCCTGCCTGCCCTGGAGGTCTGCCTTCCAGCCCTGGAGGACAGCCTGCCTGCCCTGGTAGCAGCACTGCCTGCCTTCCAGCCCTGGAGGTCTGCCTGTTAGCCCTGGAGGTCTGCTATCCAGCCCTGGTAGCAGCACTGCCTGCCCTGGAGGTCTGCCTGCCTGCCCTGGAGGTCTGCCTGTTAGCCCTGGAGGTCAGCCTGTTAGCCCTGGAGGTCTGCTATCCAGCCCTGGAGGTCAGCTATCCAGCCCTGGAGGTCTGCCTGCCTGCCCTGGAGGTCTGCCTGTTAGCCCTGGAGGTCTGCTATCCAGCCCTGGAGGTCTGCTATCCAGCCCTGGTAGCAGCACTGCCAGCCCTGGAGGTCTGCCTGTTAGCCCTGGAGGTCTGCTATCCAGCCCTGGTAGCAGCACTGCCAGCCCTGGAGGTCTGCCTGCCTGCCCTGGAGGTCTGCCTGTTAGCCCTGGAGGTCAGCCTGTTAGCCCTGGAGGTCTGCTATCCAGCCCTGGAGGTCAGCTATCCAGCCCTGGAGGTCTGCCTGCCTGCCTGCCTGCCCTGGAGGTCAGCCTGCCAGCCCTGGAGGTCTGCCTGTTAGCCCTGGAGGTCTGCTATCCAGCCCTGGAGGTCTGCTATCCAGCCCTGGTAGCAGCACTGCCAGCCCTGGAGGTCTGCCTGTTAGCCCTGGAGGTCTGCTATCCAGCCCTGGTAGCAGCACTGCCTGCCCTGGAGGTCTGCCTGCCTGCCTTCCAGCCCTGGAGGTCTGCTATCCAGCCCTGGTAGCAGCACTGCCTGCCCTGGAGGTCTGCCTGTTAGCCCTGGAGGTCTGCTATCCAGCCCTGGAGGTCTGCTATCCAGCCCTGGTAGCAGCACTGCCTGCCCTGGAGGTCTGCCTGTTAGCCCTGGAGGACAGCCTGCCTGCCCTGGTAGCAGCACTGCCTGCCTTCCAGCCCTGGAGGTCTGCCTGTTAGCCCTGGAGGTCTGCTATCCAGCCCTGGTAGCAGCACTGCCTGCCCTGGAGGTCTGCCTGCCTGCCTTCCAGCCCTGGAGGTCTGCTATCCATCCCTGGAGGTCTGCCTGCCTGCCATCCAGCCCTGGAGGACAGCCTGCCTGCCCTGGTAGCAGCACTGCCTGCCCTGGAGGTCTGCTATCCAGCCCTGGAGGACAGCCTGCCTGCCCTGGTAGCAGCACTGCCTGCCCTGGAGGTCTGCTATCCAGCCCTGGAGGACAGCCTGCCTGCCCTGGTAGCAGCACTGCCTGCCCTGGAGGTCAGCCTGTTAGCCCTGGAGGTCTGCCTGCCTGCCCTGGAGGTCAGCCTGTTAGCCCTGGAGGTCTGCCTGCCTGCCATCCAGCCCTGGCAGCAGCACTGCCTGCCCTGGTAGCAGCACTGCCTGCCCTGGAGGTCTGCTATCCAGCCCTGGTAGCAGCACTGCCTGCCCTGGAGGTCTGCTATCCAGCCCTGGAGGACAGCCTGCCTGCCCTGGTAGCAGCACTGCCTGCCCTGGAGGTCTGCTATCCAGCCCTGGAGGTCTGCTATCCAGCCCTGGTAGCAGCACTGCCTGCCCTGGAGGTCAGCCTGTTAGCCCTGGAGGTCTGCCTGCCTGCCCTGGTAGCAGCACGGCCTACCTGCCTGCCTGCCCTCGAGGTCTGCCTGCCTGCCTGCCCTGGAGGTCAGCCTTCCAGCCCTGGCAGCAGCACGGCCTACCTGCCTGCCAGCCTGCCCTCCCCAGCCACACAGCCCTGCCTGCCTGCCTGCCAGCCCTGGAGGTCTCCCTGCCAGCCCTGGAGGTCTGCCTGCCTGCCTGCCTGCCTGCCTGCCTGCCCTGGAGGTCTGCCATCCTGCCTTCCAGCCCTGGAGGTCAGCCTGCCAGCCCTGGAGGTCTGCCTGTTAGCCCTGGAGGTCAGCCTGTTAGCCCTGGAGGTCTGCCTGCCTGCCCTGGCAGCAGCACTGCCTGCCCTGGAGGTCTGCTATCCAGCCCTGGAGGACAGCCTGCCTGCCCTGGTAGCAGCACTGCCTGCCCTGGTAGCAGCACTGCCTGCCCTGGAGGTCTGCTATCCAGCCCTGGTAGCAGCACTGCCTGCCCTGGAGGTCTGCTATCCAGCCCTGGAGGACAGCCTGCCTGCCCTGGTAGCAGCACTGCCTGCCCTGGAGGTCTGCTATCCAGCCCTGGAGGACAGCCTGCCTGCCCTGGTAGCAGCACTGCCAGCCCTGGAGGTCTGCCTGTTAGCCCTGGAGGTCTGCTATCCAGCCCTGGAGGTCAGCTATCCAGCCCTGGAGGTCTGCTATCCAGCCCTGGAGGTCTGCCTGCCTGCCTGCCTGCCCTGGAGGTCAGCCTGCCAGCCCTGGAGGTCTGCCTGTTAGCCCTGGAGGTCTGCTATCCAGCCCTGGTAGCAGCACTGCCTGCCCTGGAGGTCTGCCTGCCTGCCCTGGAGGTCTGCCTTCCAGCCCTGGAGGTCTGCTATCCAGCCCTGGTAGCAGCACTGCCTGCCCTGGAGGTCTGCCTGCCTGCCTTCCAGCCCTGGAGGTCTGCTATCCAGCCCTGGTAGCAGCACTGCCTGCCCTGGAGGTCTGCCTGCCTGCCCTGGAGGTCTGCCTTCCAGCCCTGGAGGACAGCCTGCCTGCCCTGGTAGCAGCACTGCCTGCCTTCCAGCCCTGGAGGTCTGCCTGTTAGCCCTGGAGGTCTGCTATCCAGCCCTGGTAGCAGCACTGCCTGCCCTGGAGGTCTGCCTGCCTGCCCTGGAGGTCTGCCTGTTAGCCCTGGAGGTCAGCCTGTTAGCCCTGGAGGTCTGCTATCCAGCCCTGGAGGTCAGCTATCCAGCCCTGGAGGTCTGCCTGCCTGCCCTGGAGGTCTGCCTGTTAGCCCTGGAGGTCTGCTATCCAGCCCTGGAGGTCTGCTATCCAGCCCTGGTAGCAGCACTGCCAGCCCTGGAGGTCTGCCTGTTAGCCCTGGAGGTCTGCTATCCAGCCCTGGTAGCAGCACTGCCTGCCCTGGAGGTCTGCCTGCCTGCCCTGGAGGTCTGCCTGTTAGCCCTGGAGGTCAGCCTGTTAGCCCTGGAGGTCTGCTATCCAGCCCTGGAGGTCAGCTATCCAGCCCTGGAGGTCTGCCTGCCTGCCTGCCTGCCCTGGAGGTCAGCCTGCCAGCCCTGGAGGTCTGCCTGTTAGCCCTGGAGGTCTGCTATCCAGCCCTGGAGGTCTGCTATCCAGCCCTGGTAGCAGCACTGCCAGCCCTGGAGGTCTGCCTGTTAGCCCTGGAGGTCTGCTATCCAGCCCTGGTAGCAGCACTGCCTGCCCTGGAGGTCTGCCTGCCTGCCTTCCAGCCCTGGAGGTCTGCTATCCAGCCCTGGTAGCAGCACTGCCTGCCCTGGAGGTCTGCCTGTTAGCCCTGGAGGTCTGCTATCCAGCCCTGGAGGTCTGCTATCCAGCCCTGGTAGCAGCACTGCCTGCCCTGGAGGTCTGCCTGTTAGCCCTGGAGGACAGCCTGCCTGCCCTGGTAGCAGCACTGCCTGCCTTCCAGCCCTGGAGGTCTGCCTGTTAGCCCTGGAGGTCTGCTATCCAGCCCTGGTAGCAGCACTGCCTGCCCTGGAGGTCTGCCTGCCTGCCTTCCAGCCCTGGAGGTCTGCTATCCAGCCCTGGTAGCAGCACTGCCTGCCCTGGAGGTCTGCCTGCCTGCCCTGGAGGTCTGCCTTCCAGCCCTGGAGGACAGCCTGCCTGCCCTGGTAGCAGCACTGCCTGCCTTCCAGCCCTGGAGGTCTGCCTGTTAGCCCTGGAGGTCTGCTATCCAGCCCTGGTAGCAGCACTGCCTGCCCTGGAGGTCAGCCTGTTAGCCCTGGAGGTCTGCCTGCCTGCCCTGGTAGCAGCACTGCCTGCCTTCCAGCCCTGGAGGTCTGCCTGTTAGCCCTGGAGGTCTGCTATCCAGCCCTGGTAGCAGCACTGCCTGCCCTGGAGGTCTGCCTGCCTGCCTTCCAGCCCTGGAGGTCTGCTATCCATCCCTGGAGGTCTGCCTGCCTGCCATCCAGCCCTGGAGGTCTGCTATCCAGCCCTGGTAGCAGCACTGCCTGCCCTGGAGGTCTGCTATCCAGCCCTGGAGGACAGCCTGCCTGCCCTGGTAGCAGCACTGCCTGCCCTGGAGGTCTGCTATCCAGCCCTGGAGGACAGCCTGCCTGCCCTGGTAGCAGCACTGCCTGCCCTGGAGGTCTGCTATCCAGCCCTGGAGGACAGCCTGCCTGCCCTGGTAGCAGCACTGCCTGCCCTGGAGGTCTGCTATCCAGCCCTGGAGGACAGCCTGCCTGCCCTGGAGGTCAGCCTGTTAGCCCTGGAGGTCTGCCTGCCTGCCATCCAGCCCTGGCAGCAGCACTGCCTGCCCTGGTAGCAGCACTGCCTGCCCTGGAGGTCTGCTATCCAGCCCTGGTAGCAGCACTGCCTGCCCTGGAGGTCTGCCTGCCTGCCTGCCAGCCCTGGAGGTCTGCCTGTTAGCCCTGGAGGTCTGCTATCCAGCCCTGGAGGTCTGCTATCCAGCCCTGGTAGCAGCACTGCCTGCCCTGGAGGTCTGCCTGCCTGCCCTGGAGGTCTGCTATCCAGCCCTGGTAGCAGCACTGCCAGCCCTGGAGGTCTGCCTTCCAGCCCTGGAGGACAGCCTGCCTGCCCTGGTAGCAGCACTGCCTGCCTTCCAGCCCTGGAGGTCTGCCTGTTAGCCCTGGAGGTCTGCTATCCAGCCCTGGTAGCAGCACTGCCTGCCCTGGAGGTCTGCCTGCCTGCCTTCCAGCCCTGGAGGTCTGCTATCCAGCCCTGGTAGCAGCACTGCCTGCCCTGGAGGTCTGCCTGCCTGCCCTGGAGGTCTGCCTTCCAGCCCTGGAGGACAGCCTGCCTGCCCTGGTAGCAGCACTGCCTGCCTTCCAGCCCTGGAGGTCTGCCTGTTAGCCCTGGAGGTCTGCTATCCAGCCCTGGTAGCAGCACTGCCTGCCCTGGAGGTCTGCCTGCCTGCCTTCCAGCCCTGGAGGTCTGCTATCCAGCCCTGGTAGCAGCACTGCCTGCCCTGGAGGTCTGCCTGCCTGCCCTGGAGGTCTGCCTTCCAGCCCTGGAGGACAGCCTGCCTGCCCTGGTAGCAGCACTGCCTGCCTTCCAGCCCTGGAGGTCTGCCTGTTAGCCCTGGAGGTCTGCTATCCAGCCCTGGTAGCAGCACTGCCTGCCCTGGAGGTCAGCCTGTTAGCCCTGGAGGTCTGCCTGCCTGCCCTGGTAGCAGCACTGCCTGCCTTCCAGCCCTGGAGGTCTGCCTGTTAGCCCTGGAGGTCTGCTATCCAGCCCTGGTAGCAGCACTGCCTGCCCTGGAGGTCTGCCTGCCTGCCTTCCAGCCCTGGAGGTCTGCTATCCATCCCTGGAGGTCTGCCTGCCTGCCATCCAGCCCTGGAGGTCTGCTATCCAGCCCTGGTAGCAGCACTGCCTGCCCTGGAGGTCTGCTATCCAGCCCTGGAGGACAGCCTGCCTGCCCTGGTAGCAGCACTGCCTGCCCTGGAGGTCTGCTATCCAGCCCTGGAGGACAGCCTGCCTGCCCTGGTAGCAGCACTGCCTGCCCTGGAGGTCTGCTATCCAGCCCTGGAGGACAGCCTGCCTGCCCTGGTAGCAGCACTGCCTGCCCTGGAGGTCTGCTATCCAGCCCTGGAGGACAGCCTGCCTGCCCTGGAGGTCAGCCTGTTAGCCCTGGAGGTCTGCCTGCCTGCCATCCAGCCCTGGCAGCAGCACTGCCTGCCCTGGTAGCAGCACTGCCTGCCCTGGAGGTCTGCTATCCAGCCCTGGTAGCAGCACTGCCTGCCCTGGAGGTCTGCCTGCCTGCCTGCCAGCCCTGGAGGTCTGCCTGTTAGCCCTGGAGGTCTGCTATCCAGCCCTGGAGGTCTGCTATCCAGCCCTGGTAGCAGCACTGCCTGCCCTGGAGGTCAGCCTGTTAGCCCTGGAGGTCTGCCTGCCTGCCCTGGTAGCAGCACGGCCTACCTGCCTGCCTGCCCTCGAGGTCTGCCTGCCTGCCTGCCCTGGAGGTCAGCCTTCCAGCCCTGGCAGCAGCACGGCCTACCTGCCTGCCAGCCTGCCCTCCCCAGCCACACAGCCCTGCCTGCCTGCCTGCCAGCCCTGGAGGTCTCCCTGCCAGCCCTGGAGGTCTGCCTGCCTGCCTGCCTGCCTGCCTGCCTGCCCTGGAGGTCTGCCATCCTGCCTTCCAGCCCTGGAGGTCAGCCTGCCAGCCCTGGAGGTCTGCCTGTTAGCCCTGGAGGTCAGCCTGTTAGCCCTGGAGGTCTGCCTGCCTGCCCTGGCAGCAGCACTGCCTGCCCTGGAGGTCTGCTATCCAGCCCTGGAGGACAGCCTGCCTGCCCTGGTAGCAGCACTGCCTGCCCTGGTAGCAGCACTGCCTGCCCTGGAGGTCTGCTATCCAGCCCTGGTAGCAGCACTGCCTGCCCTGGAGGTCTGCTATCCAGCCCTGGAGGACAGCCTGCCTGCCCTGGTAGCAGCACTGCCTGCCCTGGAGGTCTGCTATCCAGCCCTGGAGGACAGCCTGCCTGCCCTGGTAGCAGCACTGCCAGCCCTGGAGGTCTGCCTGTTAGCCCTGGAGGTCTGCTATCCAGCCCTGGAGGTCAGCTATCCAGCCCTGGAGGTCTGCTATCCAGCCCTGGAGGTCTGCCTGCCTGCCTGCCTGCCCTGGAGGTCAGCCTGCCAGCCCTGGAGGTCTGCCTGTTAGCCCTGGAGGTCTGCTATCCAGCCCTGGTAGCAGCACTGCCTGCCCTGGAGGTCTGCCTGCCTGCCCTGGAGGTCTGCCTTCCAGCCCTGGAGGTCTGCTATCCAGCCCTGGTAGCAGCACTGCCTGCCCTGGAGGTCTGCCTGCCTGCCTTCCAGCCCTGGAGGTCTGCTATCCAGCCCTGGTAGCAGCACTGCCTGCCCTGGAGGTCTGCCTGCCTGCCCTGGAGGTCTGCCTTCCAGCCCTGGAGGACAGCCTGCCTGCCCTGGTAGCAGCACTGCCTGCCTTCCAGCCCTGGAGGTCTGCCTGTTAGCCCTGGAGGTCTGCTATCCAGCCCTGGTAGCAGCACTGCCTGCCCTGGAGGTCTGCCTGCCTGCCCTGGAGGTCTGCCTGTTAGCCCTGGAGGTCAGCCTGTTAGCCCTGGAGGTCTGCTATCCAGCCCTGGAGGTCAGCTATCCAGCCCTGGAGGTCTGCCTGCCTGCCCTGGAGGTCTGCCTGTTAGCCCTGGAGGTCTGCTATCCAGCCCTGGAGGTCTGCTATCCAGCCCTGGTAGCAGCACTGCCAGCCCTGGAGGTCTGCCTGTTAGCCCTGGAGGTCTGCTATCCAGCCCTGGTAGCAGCACTGCCAGCCCTGGAGGTCTGCCTGCCTGCCCTGGAGGTCTGCCTGTTAGCCCTGGAGGTCAGCCTGTTAGCCCTGGAGGTCTGCTATCCAGCCCTGGAGGTCAGCTATCCAGCCCTGGAGGTCTGCCTGCCTGCCTGCCTGCCCTGGAGGTCAGCCTGCCAGCCCTGGAGGTCTGCCTGTTAGCCCTGGAGGTCTGCTATCCAGCCCTGGAGGTCTGCTATCCAGCCCTGGTAGCAGCACTGCCAGCCCTGGAGGTCTGCCTGTTAGCCCTGGAGGTCTGCTATCCAGCCCTGGTAGCAGCACTGCCTGCCCTGGAGGTCTGCCTGCCTGCCTTCCAGCCCTGGAGGTCTGCTATCCAGCCCTGGTAGCAGCACTGCCTGCCCTGGAGGTCTGCCTGTTAGCCCTGGAGGTCTGCTATCCAGCCCTGGAGGTCTGCTATCCAGCCCTGGTAGCAGCACTGCCTGCCCTGGAGGTCTGCCTGTTAGCCCTGGAGGACAGCCTGCCTGCCCTGGTAGCAGCACTGCCTGCCTTCCAGCCCTGGAGGTCTGCCTGTTAGCCCTGGAGGTCTGCTATCCAGCCCTGGTAGCAGCACTGCCTGCCCTGGAGGTCTGCCTGCCTGCCTTCCAGCCCTGGAGGTCTGCTATCCATCCCTGGAGGTCTGCCTGCCTGCCATCCAGCCCTGGAGGACAGCCTGCCTGCCCTGGTAGCAGCACTGCCTGCCCTGGAGGTCTGCTATCCAGCCCTGGAGGACAGCCTGCCTGCCCTGGTAGCAGCACTGCCTGCCCTGGAGGTCTGCTATCCAGCCCTGGAGGACAGCCTGCCTGCCCTGGTAGCAGCACTGCCTGCCCTGGAGGTCAGCCTGTTAGCCCTGGAGGTCTGCCTGCCTGCCCTGGAGGTCAGCCTGTTAGCCCTGGAGGTCTGCCTGCCTGCCATCCAGCCCTGGCAGCAGCACTGCCTGCCCTGGTAGCAGCACTGCCTGCCCTGGAGGTCTGCTATCCAGCCCTGGTAGCAGCACTGCCTGCCCTGGAGGTCTGCTATCCAGCCCTGGAGGACAGCCTGCCTGCCCTGGTAGCAGCACTGCCTGCCCTGGAGGTCTGCTATCCAGCCCTGGAGGTCTGCTATCCAGCCCTGGTAGCAGCACTGCCTGCCCTGGAGGTCAGCCTGTTAGCCCTGGAGGTCTGCCTGCCTGCCCTGGTAGCAGCACGGCCTACCTGCCTGCCTGCCCTCGAGGTCTGCCTGCCTGCCTGCCCTGGAGGTCAGCCTTCCAGCCCTGGCAGCAGCACGGCCTACCTGCCTGCCAGCCTGCCCTCCCCAGCCACACAGCCCTGCCTGCCTGCCTGCCAGCCCTGGAGGTCTCCCTGCCAGCCCTGGAGGTCTGCCTGCCTGCCTGCCTGCCTGCCTGCCTGCCCTGGAGGTCTGCCATCCTGCCTTCCAGCCCTGGAGGTCAGCCTGCCAGCCCTGGAGGTCTGCCTGTTAGCCCTGGAGGTCAGCCTGTTAGCCCTGGAGGTCTGCCTGCCTGCCCTGGCAGCAGCACTGCCTGCCCTGGAGGTCTGCTATCCAGCCCTGGAGGACAGCCTGCCTGCCCTGGTAGCAGCACTGCCTGCCCTGGTAGCAGCACTGCCTGCCCTGGAGGTCTGCTATCCAGCCCTGGTAGCAGCACTGCCTGCCCTGGAGGTCTGCTATCCAGCCCTGGAGGACAGCCTGCCTGCCCTGGTAGCAGCACTGCCTGCCCTGGAGGTCTGCTATCCAGCCCTGGAGGACAGCCTGCCTGCCCTGGTAGCAGCACTGCCAGCCCTGGAGGTCTGCCTGTTAGCCCTGGAGGTCTGCTATCCAGCCCTGGAGGTCAGCTATCCAGCCCTGGAGGTCTGCTATCCAGCCCTGGAGGTCTGCCTGCCTGCCTGCCTGCCCTGGAGGTCAGCCTGCCAGCCCTGGAGGTCTGCCTGTTAGCCCTGGAGGTCTGCTATCCAGCCCTGGTAGCAGCACTGCCTGCCCTGGAGGTCTGCCTGCCTGCCCTGGAGGTCTGCCTTCCAGCCCTGGAGGTCTGCTATCCAGCCCTGGTAGCAGCACTGCCTGCCCTGGAGGTCTGCCTGCCTGCCTTCCAGCCCTGGAGGTCTGCTATCCAGCCCTGGTAGCAGCACTGCCTGCCCTGGAGGTCTGCCTGCCTGCCCTGGAGGTCTGCCTTCCAGCCCTGGAGGACAGCCTGCCTGCCCTGGTAGCAGCACTGCCTGCCTTCCAGCCCTGGAGGTCTGCCTGTTAGCCCTGGAGGTCTGCTATCCAGCCCTGGTAGCAGCACTGCCTGCCCTGGAGGTCTGCCTGCCTGCCCTGGAGGTCTGCCTGTTAGCCCTGGAGGTCAGCCTGTTAGCCCTGGAGGTCTGCTATCCAGCCCTGGAGGTCAGCTATCCAGCCCTGGAGGTCTGCCTGCCTGCCCTGGAGGTCTGCCTGTTAGCCCTGGAGGTCTGCTATCCAGCCCTGGAGGTCTGCTATCCAGCCCTGGTAGCAGCACTGCCAGCCCTGGAGGTCTGCCTGTTAGCCCTGGAGGTCTGCTATCCAGCCCTGGTAGCAGCACTGCCTGCCCTGGAGGTCTGCCTGCCTGCCCTGGAGGTCTGCCTGTTAGCCCTGGAGGTCAGCCTGTTAGCCCTGGAGGTCTGCTATCCAGCCCTGGAGGTCAGCTATCCAGCCCTGGAGGTCTGCCTGCCTGCCTGCCTGCCCTGGAGGTCAGCCTGCCAGCCCTGGAGGTCTGCCTGTTAGCCCTGGAGGTCTGCTATCCAGCCCTGGAGGTCTGCTATCCAGCCCTGGTAGCAGCACTGCCAGCCCTGGAGGTCTGCCTGTTAGCCCTGGAGGTCTGCTATCCAGCCCTGGTAGCAGCACTGCCTGCCCTGGAGGTCTGCCTGCCTGCCTTCCAGCCCTGGAGGTCTGCTATCCAGCCCTGGTAGCAGCACTGCCTGCCCTGGAGGTCTGCCTGTTAGCCCTGGAGGTCTGCTATCCAGCCCTGGAGGTCTGCTATCCAGCCCTGGTAGCAGCACTGCCTGCCCTGGAGGTCTGCCTGTTAGCCCTGGAGGACAGCCTGCCTGCCCTGGTAGCAGCACTGCCTGCCTTCCAGCCCTGGAGGTCTGCCTGTTAGCCCTGGAGGTCTGCTATCCAGCCCTGGTAGCAGCACTGCCTGCCCTGGAGGTCTGCCTGCCTGCCTTCCAGCCCTGGAGGTCTGCTATCCAGCCCTGGTAGCAGCACTGCCTGCCCTGGAGGTCTGCCTGCCTGCCCTGGAGGTCTGCCTTCCAGCCCTGGAGGACAGCCTGCCTGCCCTGGTAGCAGCACTGCCTGCCTTCCAGCCCTGGAGGTCTGCCTGTTAGCCCTGGAGGTCTGCTATCCAGCCCTGGTAGCAGCACTGCCTGCCCTGGAGGTCAGCCTGTTAGCCCTGGAGGTCTGCCTGCCTGCCCTGGTAGCAGCACTGCCTGCCTTCCAGCCCTGGAGGTCTGCCTGTTAGCCCTGGAGGTCTGCTATCCAGCCCTGGTAGCAGCACTGCCTGCCCTGGAGGTCTGCCTGCCTGCCTTCCAGCCCTGGAGGTCTGCTATCCATCCCTGGAGGTCTGCCTGCCTGCCATCCAGCCCTGGAGGTCTGCTATCCAGCCCTGGTAGCAGCACTGCCTGCCCTGGAGGTCTGCTATCCAGCCCTGGAGGACAGCCTGCCTGCCCTGGTAGCAGCACTGCCTGCCCTGGAGGTCTGCTATCCAGCCCTGGAGGACAGCCTGCCTGCCCTGGTAGCAGCACTGCCTGCCCTGGAGGTCTGCTATCCAGCCCTGGAGGACAGCCTGCCTGCCCTGGTAGCAGCACTGCCTGCCCTGGAGGTCTGCTATCCAGCCCTGGAGGACAGCCTGCCTGCCCTGGAGGTCAGCCTGTTAGCCCTGGAGGTCTGCCTGCCTGCCATCCAGCCCTGGCAGCAGCACTGCCTGCCCTGGTAGCAGCACTGCCTGCCCTGGAGGTCTGCTATCCAGCCCTGGTAGCAGCACTGCCTGCCCTGGAGGTCTGCCTGCCTGCCTGCCAGCCCTGGAGGTCTGCCTGTTAGCCCTGGAGGTCTGCTATCCAGCCCTGGAGGTCTGCTATCCAGCCCTGGTAGCAGCACTGCCTGCCCTGGAGGTCAGCCTGTTAGCCCTGGAGGTCTGCCTGCCTGCCCTGGTAGCAGCACGGCCTACCTGCCTGCCTGCCCTCGAGGTCTGCCTGCCTGCCTGCCCTGGAGGTCAGCCTTCCAGCCCTGGCAGCAGCACGGCCTACCTGCCTGCCAGCCTGCCCTCCCCAGCCACACAGCCCTGCCTGCCTGCCTGCCAGCCCTGGAGGTCTCCCTGCCAGCCCTGGAGGTCTGCCTGCCTGCCTGCCTGCCTGCCTGCCTGCCCTGGAGGTCTGCCATCCTGCCTTCCAGCCCTGGAGGTCAGCCTGCCAGCCCTGGAGGTCTGCCTGTTAGCCCTGGAGGTCAGCCTGTTAGCCCTGGAGGTCTGCCTGCCTGCCCTGGCAGCAGCACTGCCTGCCCTGGAGGTCTGCTATCCAGCCCTGGAGGACAGCCTGCCTGCCCTGGTAGCAGCACTGCCTGCCCTGGTAGCAGCACTGCCTGCCCTGGAGGTCTGCTATCCAGCCCTGGTAGCAGCACTGCCTGCCCTGGAGGTCTGCTATCCAGCCCTGGAGGACAGCCTGCCTGCCCTGGTAGCAGCACTGCCTGCCCTGGAGGTCTGCTATCCAGCCCTGGAGGACAGCCTGCCTGCCCTGGTAGCAGCACTGCCAGCCCTGGAGGTCTGCCTGTTAGCCCTGGAGGTCTGCTATCCAGCCCTGGAGGTCAGCTATCCAGCCCTGGAGGTCTGCTATCCAGCCCTGGAGGTCTGCCTGCCTGCCTGCCTGCCCTGGAGGTCAGCCTGCCAGCCCTGGAGGTCTGCCTGTTAGCCCTGGAGGTCTGCTATCCAGCCCTGGTAGCAGCACTGCCTGCCCTGGAGGTCTGCCTGCCTGCCCTGGAGGTCTGCCTTCCAGCCCTGGAGGTCTGCTATCCAGCCCTGGTAGCAGCACTGCCTGCCCTGGAGGTCTGCCTGCCTGCCTTCCAGCCCTGGAGGTCTGCTATCCAGCCCTGGTAGCAGCACTGCCTGCCCTGGAGGTCTGCCTGCCTGCCCTGGAGGTCTGCCTTCCAGCCCTGGAGGACAGCCTGCCTGCCCTGGTAGCAGCACTGCCTGCCTTCCAGCCCTGGAGGTCTGCCTGTTAGCCCTGGAGGTCTGCTATCCAGCCCTGGTAGCAGCACTGCCTGCCCTGGAGGTCTGCCTGCCTGCCCTGGAGGTCTGCCTGTTAGCCCTGGAGGTCAGCCTGTTAGCCCTGGAGGTCTGCTATCCAGCCCTGGAGGTCAGCTATCCAGCCCTGGAGGTCTGCCTGCCTGCCCTGGAGGTCTGCCTGTTAGCCCTGGAGGTCTGCTATCCAGCCCTGGAGGTCTGCTATCCAGCCCTGGTAGCAGCACTGCCAGCCCTGGAGGTCTGCCTGTTAGCCCTGGAGGTCTGCTATCCAGCCCTGGTAGCAGCACTGCCTGCCCTGGAGGTCTGCCTGCCTGCCCTGGAGGTCTGCCTGTTAGCCCTGGAGGTCAGCCTGTTAGCCCTGGAGGTCTGCTATCCAGCCCTGGAGGTCAGCTATCCAGCCCTGGAGGTCTGCCTGCCTGCCTGCCTGCCCTGGAGGTCAGCCTGCCAGCCCTGGAGGTCTGCCTGTTAGCCCTGGAGGTCTGCTATCCAGCCCTGGAGGTCTGCTATCCAGCCCTGGTAGCAGCACTGCCAGCCCTGGAGGTCTGCCTGTTAGCCCTGGAGGTCTGCTATCCAGCCCTGGTAGCAGCACTGCCTGCCCTGGAGGTCTGCCTGCCTGCCTTCCAGCCCTGGAGGTCTGCTATCCAGCCCTGGTAGCAGCACTGCCTGCCCTGGAGGTCTGCCTGTTAGCCCTGGAGGTCTGCTATCCAGCCCTGGAGGTCTGCTATCCAGCCCTGGTAGCAGCACTGCCTGCCCTGGAGGTCTGCCTGTTAGCCCTGGAGGACAGCCTGCCTGCCCTGGTAGCAGCACTGCCTGCCTTCCAGCCCTGGAGGTCTGCCTGTTAGCCCTGGAGGTCTGCTATCCAGCCCTGGTAGCAGCACTGCCTGCCCTGGAGGTCTGCCTGCCTGCCTTCCAGCCCTGGAGGTCTGCTATCCATCCCTGGAGGTCTGCCTGCCTGCCATCCAGCCCTGGAGGACAGCCTGCCTGCCCTGGTAGCAGCACTGCCTGCCCTGGAGGTCTGCTATCCAGCCCTGGAGGACAGCCTGCCTGCCCTGGTAGCAGCACTGCCTGCCCTGGAGGTCTGCTATCCAGCCCTGGAGGACAGCCTGCCTGCCCTGGTAGCAGCACTGCCTGCCCTGGAGGTCAGCCTGTTAGCCCTGGAGGTCTGCCTGCCTGCCCTGGAGGTCAGCCTGTTAGCCCTGGAGGTCTGCCTGCCTGCCATCCAGCCCTGGCAGCAGCACTGCCTGCCCTGGTAGCAGCACTGCCTGCCCTGGAGGTCTGCTATCCAGCCCTGGTAGCAGCACTGCCTGCCCTGGAGGTCTGCTATCCAGCCCTGGAGGACAGCCTGCCTGCCCTGGTAGCAGCACTGCCTGCCCTGGAGGTCTGCTATCCAGCCCTGGAGGTCTGCTATCCAGCCCTGGTAGCAGCACTGCCTGCCCTGGAGGTCAGCCTGTTAGCCCTGGAGGTCTGCCTGCCTGCCCTGGTAGCAGCACGGCCTACCTGCCTGCCTGCCCTCGAGGTCTGCCTGCCTGCCTGCCCTGGAGGTCAGCCTTCCAGCCCTGGCAGCAGCACGGCCTACCTGCCTGCCAGCCTGCCCTCCCCAGCCACACAGCCCTGCCTGCCTGCCTGCCAGCCCTGGAGGTCTCCCTGCCAGCCCTGGAGGTCTGCCTGCCTGCCTGCCTGCCTGCCTGCCTGCCCTGGAGGTCTGCCATCCTGCCTTCCAGCCCTGGAGGTCAGCCTGCCAGCCCTGGAGGTCAGCCTGTTAGCCCTGGAGGTCTGCCTGCCTGCCTGCCTGCCTGCCCTGGAGGTCAGCCTGCCAGCCCTGGAGGTCTGCCTGCCTGCCTGCCTGCCCTGGAGGTCAGCCTGCCAGCCCTGGCAGCAGCACGGCCTACCTGCCTGCCTGCCCTGGAGGTCTGCCTGCCTGCCTGCCCTGGAGGTCAGCCTTCCAGCCCTGGCAGCAGCACGGCCTACCTGCCTGCCAGCCTGCCCTCCCCAGCCACACAGCCCTGCCTGCCTGCCTGCCAGCCCTGGAGGTCTCCCTGCCAGCCCTGGAGGTCTGCCTGCCTGCCTGCCTGCCTGCCTGCCTGCCCTGGAGGTCTGCCATCCTGCCTTCCAGCCCTGGAGGTCAGCCTGCCAGCCCTGGAGGTCAGCCTGTTAGCCCTGGAGGTCTGCCTGCCTGCCTGCCTGCCTGCCCTGGAGGTCTGCCTGCCTGCCTGCCCCGGAGGTCAGCCCCAGGCAGCCGGGTGGCCTGCCTGCTGCTGCTAGGCCGCTGCCCCGAGCCGCCGACCCCATCGACAGGAACACGAGAGAGTTTACAAGCGAGAGGAGGCCACATATTCGACACCTTTCGTGCTCGTTTTAGTCTCCAGTCTGTTTTGACGTGTGTTATTCTGAATCTGCTGCTTTAACTCAAGGGATTCTGTCGCGATTGATGCCTTGTCCTTCGCTGTATGTTTGCACTGGTGTTGTAAGTCGCCCTCTGTAAGATCATCATTTATTATCTGCCAAGAAATAAAGATCATCATAATGTTCCCCAACTTTCAGCTTCTGGGGAGTTTGTTCCAGAGTGTGACGACTCTCTCTCTATCACCATCTCTCTCTCTATCTCCATCTCTCTATCACCATCTCTCTCTCTATCACCATCTCTCTCTCTATCTCTATCTCTCTATCACCATCTCTCTCTCCATCTCCATCTCTCTCTCTATCTCCATCTCTCTCTATCTCCATCTCTATCTCCATCTCTCTATCTCCACCTCTCTCTCCCTCTCCACCTCTCTCTCTCTCTATCTCTCCCTCTCTCTCACTGTGTGTGTGTGTGTGTGTGTGTGTGTGTGTGTGTGTGTGTGTGTGTGTGTGTGTGTGTGTGTGTACAGCAGTGTCCCTAGACGAGAGAGAGATCCCTAGACGGGGAAATTACTTTCAAACTGCAGTACCGAAATGTGTCCGTTAGATGGCAGCATGCACCAAGGAATGAAGGAAAGTGCAAAACAAAATGAAAAGGCACATCGCCTGGGCGAAAAATAATCGTAACAAATCAACGGGGGCATTTCTCCGAAAACTAACACCGGGGCAGTGCTCAGGGGGGTCCCACCTCGTGGCCACCCGGTTTGGGGGGCGATCGGGGCCGGTTCCGAAAATCGCTAAATCTCCCATAGCCAGCCCACGCTCCATCCGATAGAGCAATGCCGGGCGGCCGGCCGGCAACTACGGATCATAACAAATCAACGGGGGCATTTCTCCGAAAACTAACACCGGGGCAGTGCTCAGGGGGGTCCCACCTCGTGGCCACCCGGTTTGGGGGGCGATCGGGGCCGGTTCCGAAAATCGCTAAATCTCCCATAGCCAGCCCACGCTCCATCCGATAGAGCAATGCCGGGCGGCCGGCCGGCAACTACGGATCATAACAAATCAACGGGGGCATTTCTCCGAAAACTAACACCGGGGCAGTGCTCAGGGGGGTCCCACCTCGTGGCCACCCGGTTTGGGGGGCGATCGGGGCCGGTTCCGAAAATCGCTAAATCTCCCATAGCCAGCCCACGCTCCATCCGATAGAGCAATGCCGGGCGGCCGGCCGGCAACTACGGATCATAACAAATCAACGGGGGCATTTCTCCGAAAACTAACACCGGGGCAGTGCTCAGGGGGGTCCCACCTCGTGGCCACCCGGTTTGGGGGGCGATCGGGGCCGGTTCCGAAAATCGCTAAATCTCCCATAGCCAGCCCACGCTCCATCCGATAGAGCAATGCCGGGCGGCCGGCCGGCAACTACGGATCATAAGAAATCAACGGGGGCATTTCTCCGAAAACTAACACCGGGGCAGTGCTCAGGGGGGTCCCACCTCGTGGCCACCCGGTTTGGGGGGCCATCGGGGCCGGCTGAAGAATCGCCCATACTCTGCCATAGGCAGCCCACGGTCCATCCGATCAGAGCAATGCCGGGCGGCCGGCAACCTATGGATCATAACACATCAACGGAGGCATGATAAGAGCATCTTTTATTATCTGCCAAGAAATATAGACCATCACAATGTTCCCCAACTTTCAGCTTCTACCACATCGCTGGGGAGTTTATTCCACTGTGTGACTACTCTCTCTCTATCTCTCTCTCTCTCTCTCTCTCTCTCTCTCTCTCTCTGTGTGTGTGTGTGTGTGTGTGTGTGTGTGTGTGTGTGTGTGTGTGTGTGTGTGTGTGTGTGTGTACAGCAGTGTCTCCGGTTTTCCTTTTGGAATGCCTTGAAGCCGGGGGGGCTTTGCACTCATGAGAACATAGGGTGTCCTTGCCCTCCTTTCGCAGCCCAGGGCATTGAGAGATCCCTAGACGGGGAAATTACTTTCAAACTGCAGTACCGAAATGTGTCCGTTAGATGGTAGCATGCACCAAGGAATGAAGGAAAGTGCAAAACAAAATGAAAAGGCACATCGCCTGGGCGAAAAATAATCGTAACAAATCAACGGGGGCATTTCTCCGAAAACTAACACCGGGGCAGTGCTCAGGGGGGTCCCACCTCGTGGCCACCCGGTTTGGGGGGCGATCGGGGCCGGTTCCGAAAATCGCTAAATCTCCCATAGCCAGCCCACGCTCCATCCGATAGAGCAATGCCGGGCGGCCGGCCGGCAACTACGGATCATAACAAATCAACGGGGGCATTTCTCCGAAAACTAACACCGGGGCAGTGCTCAGGGGGGTCCCACCTCGTGGCCACCCGGTTTGGGGGGCGATCGGGGCCGGTTCCGAAAATCGCTAAATCTCCCATAGCCAGCACACGCTCCATCCGATAGAGCAATGCCGGGCGGCCGGCCGGCAACTACGGATCATAACAAATCAACGGGGGCATTTCTCCGAAAACTAACACCGGGGCAGTGCTCAGGGGGGTCCCACCTCGTGGCCACCCGGTTTGGGGGGCGATCGGGGCCGGTTCCGAAAATCGCTAAATCTCCCATAGCCAGCCCACGCTCCATCCGATAGAGCAATGCCGGGCGGCCGGCCGGCAACTACGGATCATAACAAATCAACGGGGGCATTTCTCGGAAAACTAACACCGGGGCAGTGCTCAGGGGGGTCCCACCTCGTGGCCACCCGGTTTGGGGGGCCATCGGGGCCGGTTCCGAAAATCGCTAAATCTCCCATAGCCAGCCCACGCTCCATCCGATAGAGCAATGCCGGGCGGCCGGCCGGCAACTACGGATCATAACAAATCAACGGGGGCATTTCTCCAGAAACTAACACCGGGGCAGTGCTCAGGAGGCTCCCAGCTATCAGCCACCCTATCCCGGGACCGATGGGAGCACTTTAAAATTTTCGAGTCAGGGGACCAGACGGCCGAGTGAAAAACTTTGAAAAATATTCTATCTCCTCACTCCCATTGACTTTGCATTAGGGCGACCAGGCGGCCGGCGGAAAAAAAATCATAACAAATCAACGGGGGCATTTCTCCAGAAACTAACACCGGGGCTGTGCTCAGGGGGCTCCCAGCTATCAGCCACCCTACCCTGGGACCGATGGGAGCACTTTAAAATTTTCGAGTCAGGGGACCAGACGGCCGAGTGAAAAACTTTGAAAAATATTCTATCTCCTCACTCCCATTGACTTTGCATTAGGGCGACCAGGCGGCCGGCGGAAAAAAAATCATAACAAATCAACGGGGGCATTTCTCCAGAAACTAACACCGGGGCAGTGCTCAGGAGGCTCCCAGCTATCAGCCACCCTATCCCGGGACCGATGGGAGCACTTTAAAATTTTCGAGTCAGGGGACCAGACGGCCGAGTGAAAAACTTTGAAAAATATTCTATCTCCTCACTCCCATTGACTTTGCATTAGGGCGACCAGGCGGCCGGCGGAAAAAAAATCATAACAAATCAACGGGGGCATTTCTCCAGAAACTAACACCGGGGCTGTGCTCAGGGGGCTCCCAGCTATCAGCCACCCTACCCTGGGACCGATGGGAGCACTTTAAAATTTTCGAGTCAGGGGACCAGACGGCCGAGTGAAAAACTTTGAAAAATATTCTATCTCCTCACTCCCATTGACTTTGCATTAGGGCGACCAGGCGGCCGGCGGAAAAAAAATCATAACAAATCAACGGGGGCATTTCTCCAGAAACTAACACCGGGGCAGTGCTCAGGGGGCTCCCAGCTATCAGCCACCCTACCCTGGGACCGATGGGAGCACTTTAA
The DNA here is from genome assembly GCF_036373705.1 of Amia ocellicauda. Classification (NCBI taxonomy): domain Eukaryota; kingdom Metazoa; phylum Chordata; class Actinopteri; order Amiiformes; family Amiidae; genus Amia; species Amia ocellicauda. The sequence goes on along the minus strand of NW_027102720.1, from coordinate 57,225 downwards.
AATTTTCGAGTCAGGGGACCAGACGGCCGAGTGAAAAACTTTGAAAAATATTCTATCTCCTCACTCCCATTGACTTTGCATTAGGGCGACCAGGCGGCCGGCGGAAAAAAAATCATAACAAATCAACGGGGGCATTTCTCCAGAAACTAACACCGGGGCAGTGCTCAGGGGGCTCCCAGCTATCAGCCACCCTACCCTGGGACCGATGGGAGCACTTTAAAATTTTCGAGTCAGGGGACCAGACGGCCGAGTGAAAAACTTTGAAAAATATTCTATCTCCTCACTCCCATTGACTTTACATTAGGGCGACCAGGCGGCCGGCGGAAAAAAAATCATAACAAATCAACGGGGGCATTTCTCCAGAAACTAACACCGGGGCTGTGCTCAGGGGGCTCCCAGCTATCAGCCCCCCGGGTCTGGGGGCATTGTTTTTCTTTTTAATCATTTTGAGCATTTCCCCCAGTTTAGAGATGTGTGCCCCTAGACAACCCATTGAGAATAACTATGAAATGTTCTGAAGTTTTGATTTTCAAATGTCGGTGAAAATTGAAAAACGTCATATATTCTTCAAAGGAAGCATGGGGCGATGGTAGGGAGAGTCCCCGCAGCGTGCCTCGGCAGCGATGGGAGCGTTTTCGATGTCCCCGTCCCCCCCCATAGGGATAGAAGGGGAGTTAGGTGACCAGGCGTCCCGGGTCCCAAAAATCGAAAAATTAATATAGAATGCTTTTTAATCCATAAATAAAGTAGGGGGCAGTCCTGGTGAGAGTCCCAGCCACAGCCCCAGTGTGTTTTGGAGTCGTTTGTGGCCGGGTGAAAAACTTTGAAAAATTTTCTATCTCCTCACTCCCATTGACTTTGCATTAGGGCGACCAGGCGGCCGGCGGAAAAAAAATCATAACAAATCAACGGGGGCATTTCTCCGAAAACTAACACCGGGGCAGTGCTCAGGGGGCTCCCAGCTATCAGCCACCCTATCCCGGGACCGATGGGAGCACTTTAAAATTTTCGAGTTAGGGGACCAGGCGGCCGAGTGAAAAACTTTGAAAAATTTTCTATCTCCTCACTCCCATTGACTTTGCATTAGGGCGACCAGGCGGCCGGCGGAAAAAAAATCATAACAAATCAACGGAGGCATTTCTCCGAAAACTAACACCGGGGCAGTGCTCAGGGGGCTCCCAGCTATCAGCCACCCTATCCCGGGACCGATGGGAGCACTTTAAAATTTTCGAGTTAGGGGACCAGGCGGCCGAGTGAAAAACTTAGAAAAATTTTCTATCTCCCCTAGGTGACCAGGCAGCCGGAGCTGATTTTTCTGACCCCTAAAACAATTATTAAAAGGTATTTTTTCGCCAAACTAAGACTTTTAAAATTCAAATAGGATGATTATCTACTGCCCCAGTGGGTTTTTGAACAATTTTAAGCCTTTTTGACAGTTTTCATTTTTCCCCCATTGACTTCAATGGGAGTTAGGTGACCAGTCCTCCGACTTTTGAACCTCTCCTGGGGGGGCTGTGAGCCCCCGATTTCTTTGCAAAGCACGTCATTCGATTCGTCTCAGTCCCCTCTATATACCCCGTGTGTTTGTTTTCTCGAAAAAACCCCGGAACACGGTTTTTTAGGGGGGGGGTGGGGGGGGGGTACTTCGGAGCCATTTGGGGGGGGGTAAACGACATTTCCCGAAATTAATTTTGACACAGCCTTCCTCAGAATCGCTTTTCCAACAAAATGCTTTTTATTTCGAGTCTCTACGATGTTCCTAAGTGGTCGAAACCACTTTTGGACAGTTTTTACACCAAACGGCTCGGGCGCACAGCGGGCCGTGTGCCGATGGGCGGTTCTCGCGGGTCTTAGGCGGGGCTAGGCTGCTCGCGGCGGGCAAGGGAGTGCCGTGTGCAGCCGCCACAGTGTTCCAGGCTGTCAGCATTTCTCTACGGTGCCGGGGGAAATACAGGAACTGGGTTTTTGAAGACACTTAGTGCAATGAGAGAGGTCAAAACTGAGCTAAGGGCACTTGCTGGAGGAAAGTGGCTGGGCCCCGCTAGCTCTTTTACGGACACTTTCTGGACTTGGCCCGGGATTTTCAGACGGTTCTTTGCGACTGTCTGATCATCCAGCGAAATGCAAGGGGGGAACGGTCCCGGCCGCACCCCGCGTTTCAGGCCTCGTCGGCGGCCCGCTCCGGCGGCTGCGCCCGCTAAGTCTTCGCGGCCCGCCGTGGAGAG
>NW_027102720.1:35000-45000 GCF_036373705.1 Amia ocellicauda | reverse complement strand
TCCGTCCCCACCGGGGAGGAGTAGGCCTGCTGACTGAGCGCTGGGAGCCGGGAGCCTTTCCTGCAGTCAGTCGGTCGGTCAGTGAGTGAGTGAGTGTGTGTTGCGCTGGAGGAAAGCTCCAGCCCGGCGTCCGTCCCCACCGGGGAGGAGTAGGCCTGCTGACTGAGCGCTGGGAGCCGGGAGCCTTTCCTGCAGTCAGTCGGTCGGTCAGTGAGTGAGTGAGTGTGTGTTGCGCTGGAGGAAAGCTCCAGCCCGGCGTCCGTCCCCACCGGGGAGTTGTGCCCGGGCCCGGGCCTCCTGCCGACGGACCGTGTGGCGCATTGTCCCGACTGCGGACTTTCTCCAGCAAAAAGGCGGAGGTGCAGTACCGCCATTTCGCCACACGAGGGACGGAATGGCACCCAACTGCCCCCTGGTGTCGAAAAAGCGCAAGGGCACCCGGGCCGGTCCGCCCCAGGCAGCGGCCGAGATGCAGCACCGGGGGCCCGGCCTGCCTGCCCTGGAGGTCAGCCTGCCAGCCCTGGAGGTCTGCCTTCCAGCCCTGGAGGACAGCCTGCCTGCCCTGGTAGCAGCACTGCCTGCCTTCCAGCCCTGGAGGTCTGCCTGTTAGCCCTGGAGGTCTGCTATCCAGCCCTGGTAGCAGCACTGCCTGCCCTGGAGGTCTGCCTGCCTGCCTTCCAGCCCTGGAGGTCTGCTATCCAGCCCTGGTAGCAGCACTGCCTGCCCTGGAGGTCTGCCTGCCTGCCCTGGAGGTCTGCCTTCCAGCCCTGGAGGACAGCCTGCCTGCCCTGGTAGCAGCACTGCCTGCCTTCCAGCCCTGGAGGTCTGCCTGTTAGCCCTGGAGGTCTGCTATCCAGCCCTGGTAGCAGCACTGCCTGCCCTGGAGGTCAGCCTGTTAGCCCTGGAGGTCTGCCTGCCTGCCCTGGTAGCAGCACTGCCTGCCTTCCAGCCCTGGAGGTCTGCCTGTTAGCCCTGGAGGTCTGCTATCCAGCCCTGGTAGCAGCACTGCCTGCCCTGGAGGTCTGCCTGCCTGCCTTCCAGCCCTGGAGGTCTGCTATCCATCCCTGGAGGTCTGCCTGCCTGCCATCCAGCCCTGGAGGTCTGCTATCCAGCCCTGGTAGCAGCACTGCCTGCCCTGGAGGTCTGCTATCCAGCCCTGGAGGACAGCCTGCCTGCCCTGGTAGCAGCACTGCCTGCCCTGGAGGTCTGCTATCCAGCCCTGGAGGACAGCCTGCCTGCCCTGGTAGCAGCACTGCCTGCCCTGGAGGTCTGCTATCCAGCCCTGGAGGACAGCCTGCCTGCCCTGGTAGCAGCACTGCCTGCCCTGGAGGTCTGCTATCCAGCCCTGGAGGACAGCCTGCCTGCCCTGGAGGTCAGCCTGTTAGCCCTGGAGGTCTGCCTGCCTGCCATCCAGCCCTGGCAGCAGCACTGCCTGCCCTGGTAGCAGCACTGCCTGCCCTGGAGGTCTGCTATCCAGCCCTGGTAGCAGCACTGCCTGCCCTGGAGGTCTGCCTGCCTGCCTGCCAGCCCTGGAGGTCTGCCTGTTAGCCCTGGAGGTCTGCTATCCAGCCCTGGAGGTCTGCTATCCAGCCCTGGTAGCAGCACTGCCTGCCCTGGAGGTCTGCCTGCCTGCCCTGGAGGTCTGCTATCCAGCCCTGGTAGCAGCACTGCCAGCCCTGGAGGTCTGCCTTCCAGCCCTGGAGGACAGCCTGCCTGCCCTGGTAGCAGCACTGCCTGCCTTCCAGCCCTGGAGGTCTGCCTGTTAGCCCTGGAGGTCTGCTATCCAGCCCTGGTAGCAGCACTGCCTGCCCTGGAGGTCTGCCTGCCTGCCTTCCAGCCCTGGAGGTCTGCTATCCAGCCCTGGTAGCAGCACTGCCTGCCCTGGAGGTCTGCCTGCCTGCCCTGGAGGTCTGCCTTCCAGCCCTGGAGGACAGCCTGCCTGCCCTGGTAGCAGCACTGCCTGCCTTCCAGCCCTGGAGGTCTGCCTGTTAGCCCTGGAGGTCTGCTATCCAGCCCTGGTAGCAGCACTGCCTGCCCTGGAGGTCTGCCTGCCTGCCTTCCAGCCCTGGAGGTCTGCTATCCAGCCCTGGTAGCAGCACTGCCTGCCCTGGAGGTCTGCCTGCCTGCCCTGGAGGTCTGCCTTCCAGCCCTGGAGGACAGCCTGCCTGCCCTGGTAGCAGCACTGCCTGCCTTCCAGCCCTGGAGGTCTGCCTGTTAGCCCTGGAGGTCTGCTATCCAGCCCTGGTAGCAGCACTGCCTGCCCTGGAGGTCAGCCTGTTAGCCCTGGAGGTCTGCCTGCCTGCCCTGGTAGCAGCACTGCCTGCCTTCCAGCCCTGGAGGTCTGCCTGTTAGCCCTGGAGGTCTGCTATCCAGCCCTGGTAGCAGCACTGCCTGCCCTGGAGGTCTGCCTGCCTGCCTTCCAGCCCTGGAGGTCTGCTATCCATCCCTGGAGGTCTGCCTGCCTGCCATCCAGCCCTGGAGGTCTGCTATCCAGCCCTGGTAGCAGCACTGCCTGCCCTGGAGGTCTGCTATCCAGCCCTGGAGGACAGCCTGCCTGCCCTGGTAGCAGCACTGCCTGCCCTGGAGGTCTGCTATCCAGCCCTGGAGGACAGCCTGCCTGCCCTGGTAGCAGCACTGCCTGCCCTGGAGGTCTGCTATCCAGCCCTGGAGGACAGCCTGCCTGCCCTGGTAGCAGCACTGCCTGCCCTGGAGGTCTGCTATCCAGCCCTGGAGGACAGCCTGCCTGCCCTGGAGGTCAGCCTGTTAGCCCTGGAGGTCTGCCTGCCTGCCATCCAGCCCTGGCAGCAGCACTGCCTGCCCTGGTAGCAGCACTGCCTGCCCTGGAGGTCTGCTATCCAGCCCTGGTAGCAGCACTGCCTGCCCTGGAGGTCTGCCTGCCTGCCTGCCAGCCCTGGAGGTCTGCCTGTTAGCCCTGGAGGTCTGCTATCCAGCCCTGGAGGTCTGCTATCCAGCCCTGGTAGCAGCACTGCCTGCCCTGGAGGTCAGCCTGTTAGCCCTGGAGGTCTGCCTGCCTGCCCTGGTAGCAGCACGGCCTACCTGCCTGCCAGCCTGCCCTCCCCAGCCACACAGCCCTGCCTGCCTGCCTGCCAGCCCTGGAGGTCTCCCTGCCAGCCCTGGAGGTCTGCCTGCCTGCCTGCCTGCCTGCCTGCCTGCCCTGGAGGTCTGCCATCCTGCCTTCCAGCCCTGGAGGTCAGCCTGCCAGCCCTGGAGGTCTGCCTGTTAGCCCTGGAGGTCAGCCTGTTAGCCCTGGAGGTCTGCCTGCCTGCCCTGGCAGCAGCACTGCCTGCCCTGGAGGTCTGCTATCCAGCCCTGGAGGACAGCCTGCCTGCCCTGGTAGCAGCACTGCCTGCCCTGGTAGCAGCACTGCCTGCCCTGGAGGTCTGCTATCCAGCCCTGGTAGCAGCACTGCCTGCCCTGGAGGTCTGCTATCCAGCCCTGGAGGACAGCCTGCCTGCCCTGGTAGCAGCACTGCCAGCCCTGGAGGTCTGCCTGTTAGCCCTGGAGGTCTGCTATCCAGCCCTGGTAGCAGCACTGCCTGCCCTGGAGGTCTGCCTGCCTGCCCTGGAGGTCTGCCTTCCAGCCCTGGAGGTCTGCTATCCAGCCCTGGTAGCAGCACTGCCTGCCCTGGAGGTCTGCCTGCCTGCCTTCCAGCCCTGGAGGTCTGCTATCCAGCCCTGGTAGCAGCACTGCCTGCCCTGGAGGTCTGCCTGCCTGCCCTGGAGGTCTGCCTTCCAGCCCTGGAGGACAGCCTGCCTGCCCTGGTAGCAGCACTGCCTGCCTTCCAGCCCTGGAGGTCTGCCTGTTAGCCCTGGAGGTCTGCTATCCAGCCCTGGTAGCAGCACTGCCTGCCCTGGAGGTCTGCCTGCCTGCCCTGGAGGTCTGCCTGTTAGCCCTGGAGGTCAGCCTGTTAGCCCTGGAGGTCTGCTATCCAGCCCTGGAGGTCAGCTATCCAGCCCTGGAGGTCTGCCTGCCTGCCCTGGAGGTCTGCCTGTTAGCCCTGGAGGTCTGCTATCCAGCCCTGGAGGACAGCCTGCCTGCCCTGGTAGCAGCACTGCCTGCCCTGGAGGTCTGCTATCCAGCCCTGGAGGTCTGCTATCCAGCCCTGGTAGCAGCACTGCCTGCCCTGGAGGTCAGCCTGTTAGCCCTGGAGGTCTGCCTGCCTGCCCTGGTAGCAGCACGGCCTACCTGCCTGCCTGCCCTCGAGGTCTGCCTGCCTGCCTGCCCTGGAGGTCAGCCTTCCAGCCCTGGCAGCAGCACGGCCTACCTGCCTGCCAGCCTGCCCTCCCCAGCCACACAGCCCTGCCTGCCTGCCTGCCAGCCCTGGAGGTCTCCCTGCCAGCCCTGGAGGTCTGCCTGCCTGCCTGCCTGCCTGCCTGCCTGCCCTGGAGGTCTGCCATCCTGCCTTCCAGCCCTGGAGGTCAGCCTGCCAGCCCTGGAGGTCAGCCTGTTAGCCCTGGAGGTCTGCCTGCCTGCCTGCCTGCCTGCCCTGGAGGTCAGCCTGCCAGCCCTGGAGGTCTGCCTGCCTGCCTGCCTGCCCTGGAGGTCAGCCTGCCAGCCCTGGCAGCAGCACGGCCTACCTGCCTGCCTGCCCTGGAGGTCTGCCTGCCTGCCTGCCCTGGAGGTCAGCCTTCCAGCCCTGGCAGCAGCACGGCCTACCTGCCTGCCAGCCTGCCCTCCCCAGCCACACAGCCCTGCCTGCCTGCCTGCCAGCCCTGGAGGTCTCCCTGCCAGCCCTGGAGGTCTGCCTGCCTGCCTGCCTGCCTGCCTGCCTGCCCTGGAGGTCTGCCATCCTGCCTTCCAGCCCTGGAGGTCAGCCTGCCAGCCCTGGAGGTCAGCCTGTTAGCCCTGGAGGTCTGCCTGCCTGCCTGCCTGCCTGCCCTGGAGGTCTGCCTGCCTGCCTGCCCCGGAGGTCAGCCCCAGGCAGCCGGGTGGCCTGCCTGCTGCTGCTAGGCCGCTGCCCCGAGCCGCCGACCCCATCGACAGGAACACGAGAGAGTTTACAAGCGAGAGGAGGCCACATATTCGACACCTTTCGTGCTCGTTTTAGTCTCCAGTCTGTTTTGACGTGTGTTATTCTGAATCTGCTGCTTTAACTCAAGGGATTCTGTCGCGATTGATGCCTTGTCCTTCGCTGTATGTTTGCACTGGTGTTGTAAGTCGCCCTCTGTAAGATCATCATTTATTATCTGCCAAGAAATAAAGATCATCATAATGTTCCCCAACTTTCAGCTTCTGGGGAGTTTGTTCCAGAGTGTGACGACTCTCTCTCTATCACCATCTCTCTCTCTATCTCCATCTCTCTATCACCATCTCTCTCTCTATCACCATCTCTCTCTCTATCTCTATCTCTCTATCACCATCTCTCTCTCCATCTCCATCTCTCTCTCTATCTCCATCTCTCTCTATCTCCATCTCTATCTCCATCTCTCTATCTCCACCTCTCTCTCCCTCTCCACCTCTCTCTCTCTCTATCTCTCCCTCTCTCTCACTGTGTGTGTGTGTGTGTGTGTGTGTGTGTGTGTGTGTGTGTGTGTGTGTGTGTGTGTGTGTGTGTACAGCAGTGTCCCTAGACGAGAGAGAGATCCCTAGACGGGGAAATTACTTTCAAACTGCAGTACCGAAATGTGTCCGTTAGATGGCAGCATGCACCAAGGAATGAAGGAAAGTGCAAAACAAAATGAAAAGGCACATCGCCTGGGCGAAAAATAATCGTAACAAATCAACGGGGGCATTTCTCCGAAAACTAACACCGGGGCAGTGCTCAGGGGGGTCCCACCTCGTGGCCACCCGGTTTGGGGGGCGATCGGGGCCGGTTCCGAAAATCGCTAAATCTCCCATAGCCAGCCCACGCTCCATCCGATAGAGCAATGCCGGGCGGCCGGCCGGCAACTACGGATCATAACAAATCAACGGGGGCATTTCTCGGAAAACTAACACCGGGGCAGTGCTCAGGGGGGTCCCACCTCGTGGCCACCCGGTTTGGGGGGCCATCGGGGCCGGTTCCGAAAATCGCTAAATCTCCCATAGCCAGCCCACGCTCCATCCGATAGAGCAATGCCGGGCGGCCGGCCGGCAACTACGGATCATAACAAATCAACGGGGGCATTTCTCCGAAAACTAACACCGGGGCAGTGCTCAGGGGGGTCCCACCTCGTGGCCACCCGGTTTGGGGGGCGATCGGGGCCGGTTCCGAAAATCGCTAAATCTCCCATAGCCAGCCCACGCTCCATCCGATAGAGCAATGCCGGGCGGCCGGCCGGCAACTACGGATCATAACAAATCAACGGGGGCATTTCTCCGAAAACTAACACCGGGGCAGTGCTCAGGGGGGTCCCACCTCGTGGCCACCCGGTTTGGGGGGCGATCGGGGCCGGTTCCGAAAATCGCTAAATCTCCCATAGCCAGCCCACGCTCCATCCGATAGAGCAATGCCGGGCGGCCGGCCGGCAACTACGGATCATAAGAAATCAACGGGGGCATTTCTCCGAAAACTAACACCGGGGCAGTGCTCAGGGGGGTCCCACCTCGTGGCCACCCGGTTTGGGGGGCCATCGGGGCCGGCTGAAGAATCGCCCATACTCTGCCATAGGCAGCCCACGGTCCATCCGATCAGAGCAATGCCGGGCGGCCGGCAACCTATGGATCATAACACATCAACGGAGGCATGATAAGAGCATCTTTTATTATCTGCCAAGAAATATAGACCATCACAATGTTCCCCAACTTTCAGCTTCTACCACATCGCTGGGGAGTTTATTCCACTGTGTGACTACTCTCTCTCTATCTCTCTCTCTCTCTCTCTCTCTCTCTCTCTCTCTCTCTGTGTGTGTGTGTGTGTGTGTGTGTGTGTGTGTGTGTGTGTGTGTGTGTGTGTGTGTGTGTGTGTACAGCAGTGTCTCCGGTTTTCCTTTTGGAATGCCTTGAAGCCGGGGGGGCTTTGCACTCATGAGAACATAGGGTGTCCTTGCCCTCCTTTCGCAGCCCAGGGCATTGAGAGATCCCTAGACGGGGAAATTACTTTCAAACTGCAGTACCGAAATGTGTCCGTTAGATGGTAGCATGCACCAAGGAATGAAGGAAAGTGCAAAACAAAATGAAAAGGCACATCGCCTGGGCGAAAAATAATCGTAACAAATCAACGGGGGCATTTCTCCGAAAACTAACACCGGGGCAGTGCTCAGGGGGGTCCCACCTCGTGGCCACCCGGTTTGGGGGGCGATCGGGGCCGGTTCCGAAAATCGCTAAATCTCCCATAGCCAGCCCACGCTCCATCCGATAGAGCAATGCCGGGCGGCCGGCCGGCAACTACGGATCATAACAAATCAACGGGGGCATTTCTCCGAAAACTAACACCGGGGCAGTGCTCAGGGGGGTCCCACCTCGTGGCCACCCGGTTTGGGGGGCGATCGGGGCCGGTTCCGAAAATCGCTAAATCTCCCATAGCCAGCACACGCTCCATCCGATAGAGCAATGCCGGGCGGCCGGCCGGCAACTACGGATCATAACAAATCAACGGGGGCATTTCTCCGAAAACTAACACCGGGGCAGTGCTCAGGGGGGTCCCACCTCGTGGCCACCCGGTTTGGGGGGCGATCGGGGCCGGTTCCGAAAATCGCTAAATCTCCCATAGCCAGCCCACGCTCCATCCGATAGAGCAATGCCGGGCGGCCGGCCGGCAACTACGGATCATAACAAATCAACGGGGGCATTTCTCGGAAAACTAACACCGGGGCAGTGCTCAGGGGGGTCCCACCTCGTGGCCACCCGGTTTGGGGGGCCATCGGGGCCGGTTCCGAAAATCGCTAAATCTCCCATAGCCAGCCCACGCTCCATCCGATAGAGCAATGCCGGGCGGCCGGCCGGCAACTACGGATCATAACAAATCAACGGGGGCATTTCTCCAGAAACTAACACCGGGGCAGTGCTCAGGAGGCTCCCAGCTATCAGCCACCCTATCCCGGGACCGATGGGAGCACTTTAAAATTTTCGAGTCAGGGGACCAGACGGCCGAGTGAAAAACTTTGAAAAATATTCTATCTCCTCACTCCCATTGACTTTGCATTAGGGCGACCAGGCGGCCGGCGGAAAAAAAATCATAACAAATCAACGGGGGCATTTCTCCAGAAACTAACACCGGGGCTGTGCTCAGGGGGCTCCCAGCTATCAGCCACCCTACCCTGGGACCGATGGGAGCACTTTAAAATTTTCGAGTCAGGGGACCAGACGGCCGAGTGAAAAACTTTGAAAAATATTCTATCTCCTCACTCCCATTGACTTTGCATTAGGGCGACCAGGCGGCCGGCGGAAAAAAAATCATAACAAATCAACGGGGGCATTTCTCCAGAAACTAACACCGGGGCAGTGCTCAGGAGGCTCCCAGCTATCAGCCACCCTATCCCGGGACCGATGGGAGCACTTTAAAATTTTCGAGTCAGGGGACCAGACGGCCGAGTGAAAAACTTTGAAAAATATTCTATCTCCTCACTCCCATTGACTTTGCATTAGGGCGACCAGGCGGCCGGCGGAAAAAAAATCATAACAAATCAACGGGGGCATTTCTCCAGAAACTAACACCGGGGCTGTGCTCAGGGGGCTCCCAGCTATCAGCCACCCTACCCTGGGACCGATGGGAGCACTTTAAAATTTTCGAGTCAGGGGACCAGACGGCCGAGTGAAAAACTTTGAAAAATATTCTATCTCCTCACTCCCATTGACTTTGCATTAGGGCGACCAGGCGGCCGGCGGAAAAAAAATCATAACAAATCAACGGGGGCATTTCTCCAGAAACTAACACCGGGGCAGTGCTCAGGGGGCTCCCAGCTATCAGCCACCCTACCCTGGGACCGATGGGAGCACTTTAAAATTTTCGAGTCAGGGGACCAGACGGCCGAGTGAAAAACTTTGAAAAATATTCTATCTCCTCACTCCCATTGACTTTGCATTAGGGCGACCAGGCGGCCGGCGGAAAAAAAATCATAACAAATCAACGGGGGCATTTCTCCAGAAACTAACACCGGGGCAGTGCTCAGGGGGCTCCCAGCTATCAGCCACCCTACCCTGGGACCGATGGGAGCACTTTAAAATTTTCGAGTCAGGGGACCAGACGGCCGAGTGAAAAACTTTGAAAAATATTCTATCTCCTCACTCCCATTGACTTTACATTAGGGCGACCAGGCGGCCGGCGGAAAAAAAATCATAACAAATCAACGGGGGCATTTCTCCAGAAACTAACACCGGGGCTGTGCTCAGGGGGCTCCCAGCTATCAGCCCCCCGGGTCTGGGGGCATTGTTTTTCTTTTTAATCATTTTGAGCATTTCCCCCAGTTTAGAGATGTGTGCCCCTAGACAACCCATTGAGAATAACTATGAAATGTTCTGAAGTTTTGATTTTCAAATGTCGGTGAAAATTGAAAAACGTCATATATTCTTCAAAGGAAGCATGGGGCGATGGTAGGGAGAGTCCCCGCAGCGTGCCTCGGCAGCGATGGGAGCGTTTTCGATGTCCCCGTCCCCCCCCATAGGGATAGAAGGGGAGTTAGGTGACCAGGCGTCCCGGGTCCCAAAAATCGAAAAATTAATATAGAATGCTTTTTAATCCATAAATAAAGTAGGGGGCAGTCCTGGTGAGAGTCCCAGCCACAGCCCCAGTGTGTTTTGGAGTCGTTTGTGGCCGGGTGAAAAACTTTGAAAAATTTTCTATCTCCTCACTCCCATTGACTTTGCATTAGGGCGACCAGGCGGCCGGCGGAAAAAAAATCATAACAAATCAACGGGGGCATTTCTCCGAAAACTAACACCGGGGCAGTGCTCAGGGGGCTCCCAGCTATCAGCCACCCTATCCCGGGACCGATGGGAGCACTTTAAAATTTTCGAGTTAGGGGACCAGGCGGCCGAGTGAAAAACTTTGAAAAATTTTCTATCTCCTCACTCCCATTGACTTTGCATTAGGGCGACCAGGCGGCCGGCGGAAAAAAAATCA